>NW_016924034.1:3450-48195 GCF_001483705.2 Eufriesea mexicana
ACACCGTAGAGCGGTGTATAGCACAAAAGTCTACTCTAACCTACCCTGAACACACCAAATGCAACATAACTCAGGCCAACGTGGCGAGAGCACTACTGCTGGCCTCCCCATAGCCAAGCAGTATATACTAGAGTACAGTAGAACGCCGAAATCATGCGCATAACTGTGTATAGTACAGAGGTCAAAGCTACTCTTTCCTATCCGGATCAAACGTAACGTAACCAACGTAACACAACCAATCCTTACTTGCCGAGACCACACTTGCTGCTCTCCCCAGTGCCAAGCAGATCATATTGGGGCAATGTAGATCGCATAAGCCCACCGAGTATTCGTGTGCAGCATAAGAGTCAAAGCTATCATATCCTAACCTAACCAAACGCAACACAAGCAACCGTTATATATCTGAAACTATCGTGTCGTGACCACTGTTACCAGCATCCCTAGAGCCACGCAGAATGTACTAGAGTACAGTAGATCGTAGAAACACACCGCATTGCAGCGTATAGCAAAAAGGTGGGAGCTATTCTCACCAAACCTGTCTTAACCTATCCTAACCGAACGTAGTAAAACACAACATGAAGTGCCGAGACTTGTACTGCTGGCCTTCCCAGAGCCAAGCAGAGCACATTAGAGCACAGTAGAGCGCAGAAAGCCACGACATGGCAATATATTGGACAAAAGTCGAAGTTATCCTCACCTAGCCTGACCTAACATAACCTAATCAAACGTAGAATATCTATACCTAAGGAGCAGAGACCGCTATTGCTGGCCTCCCAAAAGACAAGCAGAGCATATTAGATTACAACAGACTACAGAAGTATATCGAATAGCATTGTGTGGCACAAAAGTCAAAGCCATCCTAGCCAAACGCAACCTACCTTAACCGAACTGAACGAAATATGGCTCAACCTATTGTGCCGCGACCACTATTTCTGACCACCCCAGATTCGAGCAGATGCTATTAGAGCAGTGCAGGGCACAAATATCGACCGAATAGCGGTGTATAGCGAAAAAGTCAAAGCTATACCAACCGAACCTGACAAAGCCAAGCCAAGCCAAGCGTAACCTAACTGAACCTAACGTGGCGAGACCACTATTGCTGGGCTCGCATCACCAGGCAGAACGCATTAGAGCATTGTAAAGCGCAGAAATCCACCGTATAGCAGTGCATAGCACAAAAGACAAAGCTATCGTATCGTAGCCTGGAAAAACGTAACGTAGACAAACGTACCATAGATCGTCCTGAAGTTCCGAAACCACCATTGATGCCTCCCCTCCCAGCAGAGGCAGGCAGTTCACACTAGAGGAGAGCAGAGTGCAAGAGTCCGTTAAATGGCAGTGTATAGCACAAAAAACAAAGATATCCTGCCCCAACCACACCAAACGTAACGCAACCTAACGCAACCTAACTCCGCCTAACGTGCCGGGACCTCTATTGCTGCTCTCCTCAGAGCCAAGCAGGACGTATCAGTGGAGAGCAGAGCACAGAAGTCCGTAGAATCGCAGTACACATCACAATAGTCGAAGCTACACTGTTCTAACATAACCATACGTAACATATCCGAACGTATCTTATATCAGACCAACGTTCCGTGACCAATACTGCTGGCCTCCACATAGCCAAGCAGCGCACACGAGAGGAGCATAGAGACCAGACGTCCATAGGATGGCATTGTACAGCACGAAAGACAATGGCGTCCTCACCCAACCATAACAAACATAACCTAACCCAGCGTAACTTAAAACAACCTAACGCGCCGCGGCCACAGCTACTGTCACTCCCACGTCATAGCAGAGAATATTATATCGCAGTAGAAGCGGAAATCCACCGAATAGCAGCGTATAGCACAAAAGTCAAAGCTTTCTTTTTTTCACGTGGGGGAAATCTTCCAAGGATACCCGGCCCCCTCAGGGGAGGGGGCGGGATTATATGGGATTTTTACCCACTAAAACCCCCACGATGGCCAGCGCCTCGCATTTCGGTGCGCCCTGAACTTCGCGGCGACGCAATTACCAGGGCGCCCCCGCGACGAAACCGCACTTCCCTCCCTGCGCGACGGGTAATCGCACCCGAAACGATCATGTCCATGCGCGCGAGACAGGTCGTTTACAGGCACACACACACACACAGAGCAGAGTGCAAGAGTCCGTTAAATGGCAGTGTATAGCACAAAAAACAAAGATATCCTGCCCCAACCACACCAAACGTAACGCAACCTAACGCAACCTAACTCCGCCTAACGTGCCGGGACCTCTATTGCTGCTCTCCTCAGAGCCAAGCAGGACGTATCAGTGGAGAGCAGAGCACAGAAGTCCGTAGAATCGCAGTACACATCACAATAGTCGAAGCTACACTGTTCTAACATAACCATACGTAACATATCCGAACGTATCTTATATCAGACCAACGTTCCGTGACCAATACTGCTGGCCTCCACATAGCCAAGCAGCGCACACGAGAGGAGCATAGAGACCAGACGTCCATAGGATGGCATTGTACAGCACGAAAGACAATGGCGTCCTCACCCAACCATAACAAACATAACCTAACCCAGCGTAACTTAAAACAACCTAACGCGCCGCGGCCACAGCTACTGTCACTCCCACGTCATAGCAGAGAATATTATATCGCAGTAGAAGCGGAAATCCACCGAATAGCAGCGTATAGCACAAAAGTCAAAGCTTTCTTTTTTTCACGTGGGGGAAATCTTCCAAGGATACCCGGCCCCCTCAGGGGAGGGGGCGGGATTATATGGGATTTTTACCCACTAAAACCCCCACGATGGCCAGCGCCTCGCATTTCGGTGCGCCCTGAACTTCGCGGCGACGCAATTACCAGGGCGCCCCCGCGACGAAACCGCACTTCCCTCCCTGCGCGACGGGTAATCGCACCCGAAACGATCATGTCCATGCGCGCGAGACAGGTCGTTTACAGGCACACACACACACACACTCACACGCACACAACACGCATACCACCGCACCGCAACGCACGCATAACCTGAGGACGCCGCGCGACCATCACGCGACGCCGCGCGTCCAGACCACGGTCTCTCGAAATGACGGGCCCCCACACGTCAGCTCGTGGTCACCCTGACCTAGGTTACAACAGGAGAGAGGGACGGTCTCCCCGGCCGTAGGTACATGGTCGCTAGCGAAGGCGGAGGTCTAACGCGTTAACACATCCGGCGGTGCGCGCGCCGCCCACCGGCAACGCGCTTGCAGCTTACGCCTCCCTACGCGCGAGGAGCACGCGCTACGCTCGCGGGCTCTCTCCGCGGCCTCCTTCTGTAGCATAACCGCCTCGCAGAAGGCCACCGCTCGCCACGCACCTAAGCCCTCCGTCATCCGCGCCACGACGACTGAGAGCGAAAGGTCCCTATCCACCACGCGACACAGTACACGGCGCTCGCAATCCCACGCCGGACATTCCTCCAGCGTGTGCTGCGCCGTGTCCCGCTCTTTCCCGCAGTGATGACACCGCGTCTCACGTTCCCGCCTGATACGACACAGGTACTCCCCGAAGCACCCGTGTCCGGTTAGCACCTGTGTCGGGCGGAATATGTGCCGGCTGCCGCTGCGCCCCCATGCATCCAACACGGGGGCACAGCCTCGATCGCCCGGTGCGGCCGGCTACTCGGCTTCCTCAGCCGAGCTCGCCAGGCGGTCATCAAGGACTCTCGAACCCATCGCCTCAACGAAACGGACTCTTCTTAAGGAGCACCGCCGCCGCCAGCGTGTAGGACACCGTAGATACTGGCCTCCCCCACCTCTTGCATTTCGAATGGCGGGACACCCGCCAGGACCACCGCCGCCTCGTGGGATATCGTGCGGTAACCGCGCACGACCCTGATCGCCATCCTGCGAGCGACTCACCGGAGAATCGCCAGAATGAGCGGACTGGCAACCAGGTCGTTCGCCCAGATCGGAGCCCCGTAAAGTGTCACCGAGCGAACGACTCCTGTGTAGAGGCGGGGCACCCTCCCGCCTGGCCCTCCCAGGTTGGGTAGCAGGCGACACAGCGCCCCCGCCATACCTTCCAGGCGTGGTTCCAGTGCGAGAAAATGTTCGTCGAATTTCCAGTGGCTATCGAGGAAGAGACCGAGGTATTTCGTCCGGTCCCGTAACTCGACCACAACGTTCCCCACGCGCATCAGGGACGTGGGCGGCTTCCCGTGGTGCCGATGGCAAAACCACATTGCCTCGGTCTTCTCGGGGGAGATACACAGCCCTAGCCGCTGTATGCTATTGGCGACGAGGGCCACGCGCTTTCCGCGCTCAGCGTGGCCTCCTCCCAACTCGACCCGGCGGCCATCACCAGCGTGTCCTCCGCGTAACACGTCAGGCTCAGGCCGCGGGGGAGGAAAGTGCACAACACGGCGTCGTACGCAAGGTCCCAGAGGATCGGCCCGAGTACCGATCCATGTGGAACCCCGCAGTTCGTCGCCCGCACGACGGTCGAGTATCGTCCGGGATACTCGATCGAGCGCTCCGCCAAATAGTCACCGATCAACGCCATCGTGTATTGGGGAACCCTGTGGTACAACAGGGCACACCCGATGGCGGCCCAGGGCAGCTTGTTGAAGGCGTTGGCGATATCCACACCGATCGCCAGCGCCACTCCGCCACGGTCGACGACAGCCTCCGACAGGGTACGAACGCGCTTAATCGCGTCGATCTTTGACCGACCATGCCGGAATCCGAATTGGCTGACTCTGAGATCGGGACTCACGTCCGTTAAATGCTCTCGGAGGCGGACAGCTAGAACGCGCTCGAAGAGCTTGCTGGCCACGTCCAGCAGTCATATCGGCCGGTATGCCTTCGGAGAGTCCGACGGTTTCGCTGGTTTCGGGATAAGCACGACCCTCGCTCTTTCCAACATGCCGGGAAACGAACGGTCCTGAGGCAGCTGTCGAACAGCCGTCGCCCACGGTCACCCTACGCCTCCAGAAACAGTGCAAAAGCTCGGCCTGTGATGGCGTCCGGTCCGGGGACGGTGCTCCACGCACCCATCCTAACGACCGCACGGCCCAACTCCTCGCGCGAGACCCCCAGCTCGTCGGAACATCCGACCAGTTCCGATTGCACTGCAACGGGTTGCACCCCCTCCACCGCCACCACCGGGAGGAGGGTGTCGATCACCCGCCACAGGAGCTCGGCGTCCATACGCTCGGTCACGGGGGGCGCCCATGCCCTTAACTTCCCCATTACTAATTTATAGGGGCGTCCCCACGGATCGCTTTCGAGCGTCGCGAGGAGCTCTTCCCATTGCCGAGATTTGGCCATCCGAATTTCCTACCGGAGATCGCTCAACGCGGACCGGTTCTCGCGATATAGGCGCGCGATATCCTCGGCGGACACCGCGCGTCGTCGACGCCGCGACCGGGTTTTCTGGTGCCGGGCGAGCACGCAGAGCTTCCCAAGCCGCGCGATTTCGGCCGACCACCAGTGCACTGCACCCCGCGAAGGTGGCTCCCTCACCCGCGGCATGGCGACGTCGCACGCGCGCGTCAACGCCGCCCTTAGCCACTCCGCCCCTAACCCAGCTTCGTCGTTTTCGCGTTGACGGCCCCATCCGTCTAGGCAACGGCCGGGACGGCCGCAGCGAAGCGGTCTCTGTCGAGGCGCCCGAGCGCCCACCGAGGGGCAGTGGCGTGCTTCCCGCTGGGTGGTTCCAGACCGGTGCGAGGAGTGACGGCATGCATCATGGTGATGTGGAGGTGGTCGCTAAGCGTTTACACCTCCACTGCCACCCTCCAACCGGTGACCCGCAGCACAGCTGCCGGCGATGCAGACGACAATTCCGCGATAGACGTGCCGTTCCACCGGACGCACGTGCTTACGGAACCCCGGTTGGACAACCGGAGATCCAACCCCGCGGCCCAATCTTGCAGGGCCTCGCCCCGAGCGTCTGCTCGCGGGGAATCCCACGCCAGGGTGTGGGCGTTGACGTCCCACAGGACCAGAAACGGTCGAGCCATGTGTCTTCTAAGGAAACCTCCGAGCTCGCCCAGGTACTTCTCGCACGACGAGAGGCCGCGGTTATGGGAGGCGTAGCACCATACCAGGACTACGTCATGCAGGAAACCGCAACGAATCCCTCACCGCTGTGCAGCAGCGTTGGCGAGGGTGTCCGCAGTAGTCCCCAGCCGATGATCGCCGCGGAGCCGTAGCGGTCACCGTACCACCCGTCTTGATCGAGGCTACGGTACGGCTCTGCGGTAACAGCAAGCCGGACACCCAGCTCAGCGAGCGTCTGCAGGAGCAGGTACTGCGACGCCCGCGAGTGGTTCAGGATGGCCTGGAGCACCATGGGCGGCGTGAAACTTAGGCCGTGTCCATAGCCACTCCCTGGACCTCCTTCTTTCGGGCCGGCTGCGGGCCCGGTGCTCCGCCGGTCGGCGGGCCCTTCGCGGCAGCGATCGCAGAGACGGAATTCGCGGGCGCAGCTTTCGAATTGGCGCTCGCGGGCGCCGAGGCGGACGTGGCGCCTGCAGGCGTACGGTGAGCCTCGCATTTCGCCTTTGGCGGGCATCACGCCTTGCCGCCCAGCCGGAGGTTGGAGGGGCGGCTGATACCGGCGCAAACCGGGCACCGGAGTGCAGACGCACTACACCCACCGGCACGTTGGCTTGCCGCGCCACACCTGAAACCGATGTCGCTGCCGTACGCCGCGCTAGGGCGTCCATTCCTGGCGTGAACAAACGCATGCAACGGAAGCACTGGAGGCGCCGTGCCTCCATGGCTACGACACGGGCCGAAGTCCAGGCGACGCGATTTCGACCACAATCGAAGGCTCTTCTCGTTGCAGCGAGGGGACACTGGGCCCATACAGAGCCCATCCCCGAAGCGGAAGGCCAGATTACTCCGGCCCTTACTTCCGCCTCGCTGCAATCACGGACCCTGGCCAGGGCAGCGACCACCTCGCGGGGTGTGACAGAGCCGTCGAGCCCTGTCAACCTCAGTTCCGCTTTTTTGGGTGGGAACCGTAAACCGAACGCCAGATCCCGCCAAGGCCTCTCTAATTCGTTCGGCCAGAGCGGCGGCTCGCTGTGCGCCCTCGGGTCCACCGATCTCCAGCAGGAGACCACCGGAAGCGTCCCGACGGGGGCGCAAGTCATCGATCGCGAGGTCGGCGACATTTAATTTTCCTCTTATGCTGAGGTTTCCTCCGCGCAAGAGAGACTGGAGCCCTCGGTTACCAAAACCGCGACGGCGGCCGCTATAGTTTGGGGCCCAGCTTGTCGCCGCTCTTCTTCCTGTCGTGAACGGCCATCGCTCCTCTCTTCGCGGCGGTCGCGGGAAGCGCGCGAGCGGAGCTCGTCCCCGAGGCGCGGCGCCCCGTCTTTCCGCCGGCTCCCTTCGGCGCACTCGTGGGCACACTCGCGGGCAGTTGCGGGGCAGCGGCCGCCTGCCCCTGCGCTTGATCCTCGCGCCTGCCGATGACAAGAGACCAGCTGGCCACTGCGTCCTTTCCGGCTACGACCGGGGCTGCGACCGGCGCCTTCGCCGGGGCGGAAACGGGCCCGCCGCGGGAAACGCTGCAACAGTGTCCGCCGAGGCCACCAGTCCATGCCGCGGGCGCGGGCAGGCGGTGGAGCCCGCTTGCTCCGGCACTCGGGCAGGAGCCACCCGCCCGGCCGCGACGTGGTGCGTACGCACGAGCTCCAGGAACTTTGCGTCGACTCGGAGAATGAGTGTCGCGAGGGCAGCCCCCATACCGAACTCGGGCGCCGGTGCCGCTGCTCCTGCGACAGCGGACGCACGCGGCTTTTGAGCAGGGGCGGTGCCGCAGGTTACCCGCCTCCGCCCCAGAGCCTTCTCCGCGCGCATGGAGGCGATCACCGCCTGCTGGCAGGCATCATTCACCCGCAAGTCGGCTATCATCGCCTGGTGGGAGACATCATTCTCCCGAAGACCGGCGGTCTCCGCTATCAGCACGCGTATCCTCTCCGCCATCGTCTCCTGGGCACGGCCGGCTGTTACTTGGGGACTCATACTCCAGCCGGCCGAGTCCATCCCCCTGGCGCTCATGCGGAAGGCGCGGACGTATGGGCCATGCAGATTTTTACTATAGTCTGCCATCGTTTCTATCCTCGCGCAATTCTCGGATATAACGTATGGGGAGGGTCGCCTTCGCCCGGCTTATGCTCGTAGGTTTCGGGGCGAGTTCAATTTCCTCCAAACCTTCGAATGGGTCATATTCCCAGACTACCGCCCTCCGCGGCCGCATCGCTGTCTCCGTGGGGGACTCCAACGAAGACGACGTATCGCCGTCGCACGTTACGCTGACGGTACCAGCGAAGGAGGAGCACTCCCCCTCGAGGTCCGCCGGCAGCGCCTTGCTGAATGTAGTGCTACGAGTCACGCACCTCGTAGCATCTGCAGCAGGGCAATGTGCCCTGACATTCGACGAGCAAAGCTCCACGGGAGCCGCGTCGACACCACTAACTATAACCGAACCTTCCCTTCTAGGTAAATTGTCCGGCTTCCACGGGAAGATTGCCACTGGACGTGTTGAGAGCCCCTGCTCCGCCGCTTGCACTGTGCCGTGACCTTCGTCCCAGGTATCCCTCGCTGGGCGGGCGCGCGGCACCGCGGCAGACAATGGTCACCGTCCCTCGCCTACCTGCTCCGTAGCGGCGTCCACAACGTCGTCGATGTCAGGAAAAAAGAAAAAAAGGAAAAAACTTCCAAACAAATTAATCTTTTATCGGCACCGCGACACACTCCGCGACGCGAGTTCTCGACCACGTGCACCCACGCACCACACGCACAGAATGGCACTAACAGACGCGCCAGGAAACGCACTTTTCCGCCGAAAATACTTCCCAATCATTGGAGCGTCGTCGACACGTACGTTTCGCTCGACATTCAGTGCGGCACTCCACTCAAAGCTATCCTAACGTAACACAACGTAACCTAACCTAACCGAACGTAATATATCAGAACCTAACGTGCGGCGTCCACTACTGCTGACCTCCCGATAGTCGACCAGAGTATAGTAGAGCAATGTACAGCCCAGAAATCCACCGAATTGCAGTGTAAACCGCAAAAGTAAAGCTACGCTGTCCGAACATAGCCAAACGTAGCATGACCGAACGCAACCTAACACAGACTAACGTGCCGAGAACAATACTGGTGGCATCACCATAGCCATGCGGAATATACTAGAGCACAGTGGAGCGCAGAAGTCCGCCGAGTAGCAGTGTATAGCACAGAAGTCAGTGCCAACCTGACCACTCCTAACCAAAGCTAACCTAGCAGAACGTAACCTACCTGAACGAAACGTGCCTCGACCACTATTGCTGGCCGCTCATGGGACAAGTAGATGCTAGTGGAGCAGCGCAGATCGCAGATATCGTCCGAAAAGCAGTGTATAGCACAAAGGTCAAAGCCAACCTAACCAAACGTAACTAAACCTTACCTAACCAAGCGTAACGTAGCCAAGCCATGCGTAACCCAGCTTTACCTTGCACGCCGAGACCGCCATTGCTGGACTCCCCAGAGCCGAGCAGAACTTACCAGAGCACAGTAGAGCGCAGAAATCCTCCGAGTAGCAGTGTATAGCACAAAAGTCAAAACAATCCACGCTTAGCCATACCAAGCGTAACATACACAGTCGTCACATAAGCCAACCTAACGTGCCGAGGCCACTACTAGTGCCCTCGCGAGAGTCGAGCAGGGCATAGCATAGCATTGTAGAGCGTAGTAATCATTCGAATAACAGTGTACAGCACAAAAGTCAACGTAATCATATCGTAGCCTGTCCAAGCGTAATATAACCAAACGTGACATAACATAGCATAACGTACCGAGGCCACTACTGCTGGCCTGCCCATAGACAAGCAGAATATACTTGAGCACAGTAGAGCGCAGAATTCAACCGAACATTATTGTATATTGCAAATGTCAAAGCCATACTAACCAAACATAACCTACCCTAACCAAACCGTACGTAACATAACACAACAGAACGTGCCACGCCCACTATTCCTCGCTCCCCAGAGCGAAGCAGAACATATTATGGCAGTGTAGAACGCAGAAATCCACGCAACAACAGTTTACACCACGAAATGCAAAGCTATACAAACCTAGCCCAGACTAACGTAACATGAACATGCGTAGCATAACTCAACCTAACGTGCCGCCACCACCATTTCCGGCCTCTCGGGGGTCGAACAGATTATTGTAGAGCAGCGTAGGACGCAGAAACCCACAGAGTATTGGTGTACAGAACAAAAGTCAAAGCAATCCTATCCCAACATGACCAAGCGTAGCATAGCCAAATGCAACATAATACAGCCTAACGTGCCGAGAGCACTACTGCTGCCACCTACAGAGCCAAACAGAACGTACTAGAGCACAGTAGAGCTCTGAAATCCGCCCAAGAGGAGTGCATAGTACAAAAGGCGGATCCGTCCCGTCCTAACATAGTTAAATGTGTAATATCCAAACGAAACCTAACTCCACCAAACGAGTGGAGACCACTATTGCCGGCCTCCGCAGAGCCAAGCACAATATACTAGAGCTCAGTAAAGCGTAGAAATTGACCGCATTGCAGGGCATAGCGCAAAAGTCTGAAACATCATAACCTAACGTAGCCAAACGTAACATAACCCAACCAAACGTGCCGCGACCGCTGTAGCTGGCCTCCACTGGGTCGAGCAGATTATATTGTATCAATGTAGAGCGCAGAAGTCAACCGAGGAGGGGTGTATAGCACAAAAACTCTAAATTACCCTATCCTAATTTATCCAACCGTAGTATAAACAAACGTAACATAGCTTAACCTAACGCGTTGTGACAAAGGCTGCTGACCTTCCCAGAGACAAGCGGAATATACTGGGGCACAGTAGAGCGCAGAAAGCCACCAAATGGCTGTGTATAGCACAAAAGTCGAAGGAACCCTAACATAAGCTGTCCTAACGTTACCTAAGCGAACGTAGATATTATAAACCTAACGTGCCGAGTCCACCGTTGCTGGCCTCCCCATCGCCATGCAGAACATATTAGAGGAGGCAAGGGCGCCGAAATCCGTGGGATCGCAGTGTATGCTGATAAGTCGAAGCTGTCCATACCAGACACGAGCAAACGTAACCTGACACAGGCTAACCTGCCGCGGACACTGTTTCTGCCCCCCCGCCCCCCTGATCAAACCGGAGCATATAAGATGACAGTAGAGCGCAGAACTCTATAGAATAGCAGTGTATGGCACAAAAGTCAAAGATATCCTATTCTAACCTATCCAGCCGTAACATAAATGAACCCAACATATCTCCGCCTAACGTGCAGAGACCATTGTTGCTGACCACACCACAGCAGATTGAAGCACTTGAGTGCACAGTAGAGCGCAGAAATCTACCGAATAGCAGTGTATGGCAAAAAAGTTAAACCCATCCTCTCTTAACCTAACAAATTGAAGCATAGCCGAGCCCAACATAACACAAAGTAACTTCCTGCGACCACTACTGCTGGCCCCCCGAGATTCGAGCAGAGTGTGGTAGAGCACAGTAGAGCGCAGAATTCAACCGAACAACAGCTTATAACTCGAAAGTCAAAGTTATCCTCTCCTAACCAGGCCAAGCGTAATATAACAAAACGTTCCGTACCATCAGGGGTGCCACGACCACTGTTACTGGCCTCTCAGCGCCAAGCAGAGAATATTAGAAGAGAGTAGAGCGCAGATATCCAAAGAATCGCAGTGCAAAGCACAGCAGTCAAAGCTACCCTACACTAACATGTCGGAACGTAACATAGCCGAACGTAGCTTAACTCAAGCTATCGTGCCGCGACAACTATTGGTGGCATCCCCAGAGCCAAGCAGAGCATATGAGACCGAAGTAGAACGTAGAACTCCACCAAATGGCAATGTACAGCACAAAAGTCAATGATATCCTAGCCCAGCCAAACGAAACATATCATGGCCATACGTAGCATAGCATATTCTAGCGTGCATAGACCATAGTTTATGACATCCCCATAGCCAAGCCGAATGCACTAGAGCACAGTAGAGTGCAGAAACCCGCCGTACAGCTGTGTATAGCACAAACGTCGAAGCTGGCCTGTTATAACCCAAACAAACCTAACCTAACCGAACGTACCCCAACACAGCCTAACGTGCCGCGGCCAGAGTTTCTAGAATTCTCAGAGCAAAGTATCGGATATTAGATCACGGTAGACCGCAGAAATCCACCGAAAAACAGTTTATACCACGAAAGAGAGAGCTATCCTGACCTAGCCGAAACTAGCATAACCAAACCAAACGTAGCATAGCGCAATTTATCGTGCCGACGGCTATTACTGGGCTCCCTAGAGTCGAACAGTTCATTTCAGACCAACGTAGGGCGTAAAAATCCACCGAGTATTGGTGTAGTGCGCAAACGTCAGAGCTATCCTACCCTACCTAACCAACAGTGACATTAACAAACGCAGCCTAACAAAATCTATGGCGGCACGACCACTATTGCTGCCAGCCCCAGAGCCAAGCAGGGCATACCAGAGCACAGTAGAGCGCAGAAATCCACCTAGTAGCAGACTATACCACGAAAGGAATGGCTATCGTCCCCTAATATACGAAATCGTTGCATAACCGACGGTATCCTAACTTAAACAGAAGTGATGCGACCACCATTTCTGGCCATCCCAGTGCCATGTAGTATATACTAGAGCGCAGTAGATTGCAGAAATTCACCGAACAGCCGCGTACAGCATAAAAGATAAAGGTACTCTGACCAAACTTAGCCCAACACTACGTAACCCAGCGTAACTTGACTCATTATAACGTGCCGAGCCCACAATCGCTGGCATTTCCAGGGCGAAGTTGAAAACACTAGTGCACTGCAAGACGTAGGGGTCCACGTAATAGCAGGCTATAGCGCTAAAGGCATAGCTCTCCCCTCTTAACCTAGGGAATCGAAACAGAACCGAACGTATCCTTACTTGCACTCACGTGCCGCGCCCTAAATTTCTAGCCCCTCCAGACCCAAGCAGAACATACTAGAGTGCAGTGGAGCTCAGAAAGCCACCGTACAGCAGTTTACAACGCAAAAGTTAAAGATATCCGGACATAACTTTGACTAAAACGACCTAAACGAACGTAAATTCACTCAACATGACGTGCCAAGAGCCCTGCTGCAGGCCTTCCCAGAGCCAAGCTGAAAACATTAAAGCTGCGTAGGGCGCAGAAATCCATCTAATAGCAGACCATGGCACTAATGTCAAAGACACCCTCTCCTAGCGTAACCAACCGTAACATAACAAAACATAACCGAACACAACCTGACGTGCCACACAGCCTGACTGAACCAAACGTGCCGAGACAGCTACTGGTGCCCACTCCAGAGCAGAGCAGGACACACTAGAATACAGTAGAGCGCCGAAGACCACCGAATAGCAGTGTACAGCACAAAGGTTAAAGCTACTCATACCAAACGTAGCATAACCCAACCTAACCGAACGTAGCCTGGCTCATCATAACGTGCTGAGATCACCCTTGCTGGCCTTGACAGAGCCCAGCTGAAAATGTTAGAGCACAGCAGGGCGATGGAATCCACCTAACAGTAGACTACAGACTAAATACAAGGCTGTCCGCTCCTTACCTATCCAATCGTAACATATCCAAATGAAACCAAGCTCATTCAAACGTGCCGCGACCCCCGTTTCTGTCCTCCACAGAGCTAAGCAGGACACATGAGTCGGGAGTCGGACGCAGAAATCCATAAGATCGCAATGTATATCGGAAAATTCAGAGTTACCCAAACCTAACCCAATCAAACAGAACATAACCAAACATAGCACAACACAACCAAACGTGCCGAGACGGCTGTTGCTGCCCTCCGCATAGCCAAGCAGGTCATAGTGGAGCACAGTGGAGAGCAGTAATCCACCGAACATCAACGTACAGCGCAAAAGTTGAAGCTAAACTGGTCGAACATTGCCTAACCCAACCTAATCGAACGTAACCTGACTCAACCTAACGTGCCGAGGCCGCTGTTGCTGGCCTTCACAGAGCCAAGCTTGCCATACTATGACACAGTGGAGCCCAGAAATCCGGAGAATAGCAGTGTATAACACAAAAGGCAACGCCATCCTGACCAAATGTAACATAACCTGACCTAACCAAACTTAACCCAGCACAATGTAACGTGCATGTGGCGCAATTCCTGACATACCCAGAGCAAACCAGAATATATTAGAACGCAGTAGAGCGCAGAAATTCACCGGATAGCAGTGTATAGCGCACGCGTCAAAGATATCCTATCCTAACCAAACAAAACATAACATAACCAAACGTAACATAACACAACGTAACGTGCCGAGGCCACTGCTGCTGGCCTTCCCAGAGGCAGGCTGAAAATATTAAAGCACGCTAGGGGGCGGAAATCCGCCTAATAGTAGACTGTAGTACTAAAGTCGAAGCTATCCTCTCCTAACCTAATCTACCGTAACGTAATGGAACGTTACACATTCGAACGCAACATAACCCAAACTAACGTGCCAATACCGGAATTGTAGCAATCCCCAGAGCCACGCAGGGCGTACCAGACCGCAGTAGAGCCCAGAAATCCACCGAATAGCAGTGCACAGCGCAAAAGTTACAGCTATCCTCACCAATCGTGGCCCAACCTAACACAACCGCACGTAACCGGGCACAGCATAACGTGCCGAGACCAATATTCCTGGCCTTCCTAGAGCCAAGATGAAAATCTTAATGCTCTGTTGGGAGCAGGAATCTACCCAATAGCAGACTATAGCACTAAAGTCAAAGCCAACTCGTCCTAACCTAACTAATCGTAACACGACCAAACCTAACCTAATTCAAACTAACGCGCTGGGACCACCATTGCTGGCATCCCCAGCGTGAAGCAGAACATGTTAGTGGAGATTAGAACGCAGGAATCCATGGAATCGCACTGTATACCCTGAAAGCCAAAGCTGCCATAGCCTAACCCAATCCAACTGAGCATAACCAAACATAGCGTGACTTAACATAACGTGCCAAAGCAGCTATTGTTACCCTCCTCAGAGACAAGCAGGTTATATTTGGGCACCGCAGAGCGCAGAAATCCACCGAGTAGCTGTGTACAGCACGAAAGTTAAAGTTATCTTAACCAAACTTCTCGTGACGTAGCCTAACCGAACGTGACATGACATATCCTAACGTGATGAGACCACTAATGCTGGCTTTTCAAGATCGAAGCTGAAAATATTAGAGTATTGTAGGGCGCAGAAATCCACCTAATAGCAGACAGTCGCACTAAAGTCAAAGCCATCCTCCCCTAAGCTAACTAAGCGTAACGTAACCAAATATAGCCCAACTCAACCTAACGTGCCGTCGCCACTATTTTTGGCCTCCACAGAGTCAAGCGAAACATGCTAGTGGAGAGCAGAACGCAGCGATCCATATAATCGCAGTGTATATCGGAAAAGTCAAAGCTACCCGAGCATAACAGAATCCTAAAGAACTTAACCGAAGATATCCTGACTCAACCTAACGTGCCCAGACCGAAATTTTTGCTCTCCACAGAGAGAAGCAGGACATACCAGAGCACAGTAGAGCGAAGGAATCCACCGAATGGCAGTACACAGGACAAAAGGTAAAGCCATATTTACCAAATGTAGTCTAACCTTACTTAACCGAACGTAGCCTGCCCCATCATAACGTGCCGAGGCCACCCTTGCTGGCCTTGCCAACGCCTACTGAAGATATCAGATCGCCTAAGGGTGCTGGAATCCACGTAACAGCAGAAAGCATCACAAAAGACAAAGTTATCCCCTTCTAACCTAACCAAACGAAAGCTAGCTCAACCATACGTGCTACGGCCACTGTTGCTGTCCTCCAGGGAGCCAAGCAGAACGCATAAGCGGCGAGTAGGTCGCAGAAATCCATAAAATCGCAGTGCGTAACGGAAAAGTCAGAGACAACCAAATCTAACCCAAACTAACGGATCATAGGCTATCATAACCTAACTCAAACTAACGTGCCGATATCGCTATTGCTGTCATCCCCGGAGCCAAGCAGGACATACCAGAGCACAGTAGAGCGCAGGATTTCAATAAATAGCAAAGTGTAGCGCAAAAGTCGAAACCATCCTCACCAAATCTCAACAAACGTAACATATTAGAACGTAACAAGAATAAGCCAATCGTGCCACTACCGCCGTTGCTGGCCTCCCCAGAGTCGTTTAGGGTATAGGAGTGCAACGAACAGCAGTGAAATCCGCCGAATGGAAGTGTACAGCGCAAACGTCAAAGATGTCCTATCCTATCGTAAACATACGTAACATAACCAAACGTAACCTAACAGAACATATCGCGCCGTGGACACTATTTATGGCCTCCCAACAGCAAAGTAGGGAACATTAGATAACAGAAGAGCGAAGAAATCCTCCGGATATCAGTGTAAAGCTCAAAAGTCAAAGCTAACCTGGCCTAAGCTAACCAAACATAACATAACCGACCGTAACCTAGCCCAGCCTAACGTGCACAGACCACTGCTACTGAGCACCCCAGAGCCAAGTAGAATATACTAGACTGCATTGGAGCACAGGAATGCGGCGCATTGAAGTGAAAAGCAGATAAGCCGAAGATGTCCTGTCACAACATGGCTTAACCTAACATAATCAAACGTAACCAGCTCCAGTCTAACGTGCTTATGCAATGATTGCTGGACTTCCGTTCGCCAAGCAGGGCATATTGGGGTGGAGTATATCGAATAGGTCGACAGAATGGCAGCTTTAGCACGGGAGTCAGAGGTACCCTAATCTAACACAAATAAGCGTAACCTAACTAAACGTAACATAACACATCTTGACGCACCGCTGCCACCATTTCTGGAAATCCCAGAGCTAAGCAGGGAATATTAGAACACAGTAGAACGCAGAAATTCACCGAATAGCTGCGTACAGAGCAAAGGACGTAACTATCCTGTCCTGGCCTATCCAAACGAACCTCAACCAAATGCAGCATAACACAATCTAACACGCAGAGGCCGCTAATGCTGGACTCCGCAGCTCCAAGCAGAGAACATTTGAGCACAGTAGAGCACAGAAATCCACCGAAAAGTAGTGTATAGCACAAAAGTCAAGGCTATCCCACCCAAACTTAGCCAAACATAATTGAACTAAACGTAACCTAACTCAACCAGACGCGCTACGACCGCCACTACTGGACACTCCAGAGACAAGCAGGTACTAGTGCAGCAATGCAGTGCACAGATGCCGACCGCGTATCTGTTTATAGCGCAAAAGTCAAAGTTATCCTATCCTAACCTAATCAAGCTTAACATAAACGAACGTAACCTAACTCTGCCCAACGTGCCCACACCATTACCGCTGACATCCGCAGAGACAAGCAGAATATGCCAGAGCACAGTACAACGCAGAAATGCGGCGCATTGATGTGTAAAGCAGAAAAGTTGAAGTTATCCTAACATAACTTGACCCAACTTAACATAACCAAGTGTAATACACTCCAACCTCGCGTGCCTAGCCAAATATTGCAGGGCTCCCCATCGTCAAGCAGGGCATATTAGGGGAAGTAAAGGGCTGAGGAACTCAGAATGGGCGTCTATAGCACGAAAGACAGAGATATCCTAACCTAACCGCGGCAAACGTAACCTAAAAGAACGTAACGTAATCCAACCTAACGCCCGGCGGCCACTATTTCTGGAATTCCAAGAGAAAAGCAGGGAATAGTAGATAACAGTAGAGCGCAAGGATCCACCGAATGGCAGTGTACAGCACAAAAGTCATAGCTATCTTATCCTAACACAGCCAAACATAATGCAGCCAAACGTAACCTAACTGAACCTAACGTGCCTATTGCTGATCTCCACAGAGAAAAGCATAATATTCTAGAGCACAGGAAAGCGCTGAAATCCACCGCACTCTAGTGCAAAGCACAAAAGTTGGACATATCCTAACCTAACCGTACACAACCTAACCTATCTGAGCGAAGCATAACTCAACCTTAAGTGCAGAGACCACAGCTAATGGCATCCACAGCGCAAAGTGTTGCATATTAGTGCGCAGTGAAGCGAAGAAATCCACCGAATAGCAGTGTATAACACAAAAGTCAAAGCCATTCTAGCCAAACGCAACATAACCTAACCGAACCGAACGTAACCAAACGCGCCCTATCGTGCCACGGCGGTTATTTCTGGTTTCCCTGCTATCGAGTATAGTATAGTTGATCCATGGGGAGCGCAGCAATACACCGGATTGCAGTTTACAGTACAAAAGTCAAAGCCATACTCTCCTAATCTAACAAATCGCGACAAGGCCAAACGTAACATAAAACAAAATAACGTCCCGCGGCCACTATTGCTGGCCTACGCAGATTCGAGCAGAGTATAGTAGTGCACAGAAGGGCGCTGAATTCCACCGAATAACAATGTACCACACGAAAGACAAAGCTAGCCAAACCTAACCCAAACCAACACAACCTAACCAAACGTAGCCTAACTGAACCTATCGTGCCGAGACGACTATTGTCGGCGTTGCCAGAACCAAGCAGAGCACAGTAGAGCGAACATATCCACCGAATGAGAGTGTATAACGCAGAAATCGAATATAACCTCCCCTAACCTCTCCAAGCGTGACATATCCAGACGTAAAGTAACACAACCTGGGGGCCACGACCACTTTCGCTGGCCTCGCGAGACCCAAGCAGCGTATAGCAGAGCAATGTAGTACGCTGAATTCGACAGAATCGCAGCGTGTAGCGCAAAAGTCAAAGCTATCCCAACGAAAAGTAGTCAAACCTAACCTAATCAAGCGTTACATAAATCAACCTGATCTGCCGATAGCATAATTCCTTGCGCCCACAGATACAAGCAGTTTGTGAAAGCGAACTGAAGAGCACAGAGGCCCATAAAATAGCAATGTGTAGGACAAAAGTCGAAGCTTTCCTAACCTAATGCATCGTAACCGAACGTAACCAAACGTAACATAACCCAACCTAACGTGCCGCGACACTCATTGTTGGCCGCCCGAGAGCCGAGCAGTGTTTGGTAGAGCAACGTAGAGCGGAGAAATCCACCGAATTGCAGCGTACAGCACAAAAGTCTTAGCTACGCTATCCAAGCGTAGCCTAACGTGACGCAGCCAAACGCAACCTAACTTATCTTAACATGCCGCGCGCACTATTTCTGCACTCCCCATAGCAGAGCAGAGCATGTTAGGGCGCAGTGGAGCAGGGAAATCCACCGAAAAGCAGTATGCGGCAAAAAAGTCAAAGATACCCTATCCTAACCCAACCAATCGTAACACCACCAAGCGTAACCAAGCTCAACCTACTGTGCCGCCCCCACACAATGCTGGCCTCCCCAGAGCCGAGCAGAGTATAAAAGAGCAATGTAGGGCGCATCAATCCACCGTATAAAAGTGTACTGCACAGGAACCTAAGCTATCATATCCTAACCTAGCCAAACGTAACATAACTCCTACAAACGTGCCGTTACCAATACTGCTGTCTTCACAATAGCCAAGCAGGATACACTAGAGCACAGTACAGCGCAGGAACCCACCGAACAGCTGTATATAGCACAAAAGTCATAGCTATCCAAACCAAACATATCCTAACCTGGCCAAACCAAACGTAACATACCTCAACCAAGCGTACTACGGACATTATTCCTGGCCTCCACAGTGGCAAGCAGAACATATTACAACACAGTAGATCCTAGAAATCCAACGAAAAGCAGTGCATGGCACATAAGTTAAAGATATCCTTTCATAGCTTAACCATTCATAACATAAACTAACGTAACCTAACTAAAATTATCATGCCGAAACCACTAATCCTGTCCTCCCCAAAATCGAGCAGAGTATATTAGGGCGCAGTAGAGCGCAGAAATCCACCTCACTGTAGTGCACAGAAAAAAGACTACTCTATCCCATCCTGACACAGCCAAACCTTACCGAACCGAACGTAACATGGAACAACCAAACATGTCGCCACCGCTATTCCTGGCGTCCCGGGTACTAGCGGATTGTGACAGCGCACAATAGGGCGCAGGAGTCCGCACAATTGCATTGCGTAGCACAAAACGCATAGCTATCCCAGCCTAACCCAGCATAACCTATCACAAGCAAACGTAATCTAACTTAACCAACGTGCCGAGACCACTATTGCCGGCATCGCCAGAGCCAAGCAGAGCATATTATTTCGCGGTAGAGCGCAGAAGACAACCGAAGAGCAGTGTATAGCACAAAAGTCAAAGCTACCCTCTCCTAACCTGACCAAACCCAACCTAACCGTGCACAGCCTTACTCAGCCTAACCTGCCGAGACCACAACTGCTGGCCTACCCAGGCCCTAGCGGAGAACACTAGATCAGTGTGAAGCGCAGGAATCCACCGAATGTCAGTGTGTAGCACAATAGTCAAAGCTATACCTTCCTAACCTAACCAAACCTAACCCAGCCAAGCGTAATTTAACAGAGCCTAACGTGCCGTGACCACTATTGCTGCCCTCCCTGGGCCATGCAGAACATGTTAGAAGAGTGCAGCGCGCGGAAATCCATAGAATCGCAGTGTATGACTGAAGAAGCAAGGCTCTCCGAACCTTACACATGCCAACATAAACTAACATAACGTAACCAAGCACAACCTAGCGTGCCGAGACCACTAATGCAGTCCTCTCCAAAGCCAAACGGAGTACACCAGAGAGCAGTAGAGCGCAGATATCCACCGAACAGCCGTGTATAGCATAAAATTCAAAGCTATCCTAACCTAACCTAACTAAACGTAACACAGCAAAGCGCAACAAAACACAGACTAACATGCCGAGACCAATACCGCTGGCGAACGCAGAGCAAAGCAGAAAACACTAGAGCACAGTGGAGCGCAGTGATCCGCCGCACTGCCGTGTCTAGCCAAAAAGTGAAGATAACCTAACCCAACCTGTCCGAGCCTTACCTAACCGAAAGTCACTTAACACAACCTGACGTGCCGCGACCGCGGTTGCTGGCATCCCTAGAGCAAAGCAGAACACAATAGTGAAGGGTAGAACCCAAAAATCCATAGAATCGCAGAGTACATCAGAAGATTAACAGCTATCCTCGCTAAACCTAACCAATCGTAACATAACCAAACGTAACAAAACTCAACCTAACGCGCCGCGAACACTACGACTGGCCTCCCCATATTCACGCAGAACACACTACTGGAGGTTCGAAGGCAGGAGTCCATAGAATAGCAGTGTATATAAAAAAAAAGTCTCAGCTCCCCAAACATAACCCAAAGCAACAGAACATACCCAAACATAGCCTAACATAACCTAACCTAGCCTAACCTAACCCAACCTAACCCACAGAATCGCAGTGTACATCAGGACAGTCGAAGCTACCCAAACATACCTCAAACCAACTGAACATAGCCAAAAAATAGCCTAACAAAGACTAACGTGCCACAACCGCTGTTCCTGCGCACCGCAGAGCCAAGCAGGACATACTAGAGCACAGTAGGGTACAGAAATCCACCGATTAGCAGTGTACAACACAAAAGTTAAAACTACCCTGACTAAACATAGCCTGACCCAACCGAACCCGAAAGAAGCGTGACACAATGTCACGTGCCGAGACCACTACTGCTGGACTCCCAGGGCCTAGCTGTAAATATTAGGGCACTGTTGCGCACAAATGTCCACCTAACTGCAGAATATGGCACTAAAGTCAAAGCAGTCCGCTCTTAACCTGACCAAACGTAAGATAACCAAGAGGAACCTAGTTCAACCTAACGTGCCGCTAGCACTATTGCCGGACCCTCCAGAGCCAATAAGGACATGCTAGATCGCAATAGAGCGCAAAAATCCGCAGAATAGCAGCGTACATCCCAAAAGTTAAAGCTATCCAGACCAAACATTGCTTAACCCAACCTAACCGTATGTAACTTGACTAAACATAACGTGCCGAGACCACTATTGCCGGACCTCCCAGAGCCAGGCCGAAAATATTATAGCACTGTAGGCAGCAGGTACGTACCTAATAGCAGAACATAGCACTAAAGTCAAAACTATCCTCTCCCAACATAACCAACCGTAACATAACCAAAGGTAACCTAACCCAATCTGACGTGCCGCGACCACTACTTCTGGCCTCCCCAGAGTCAAGCGGAACACGCTAGTGGAGAGTAGAACGCGGGAAACCATATAATCGCAGTGTATATCGGAAAAGTCAAATCTACCGAAGCCTATCCCAAACAAACAGAACATAAACAAACATAACCGGACTCACCATAACGTGTCGATACCACACTTGCTGGCCTTTCCAGGGGCAAGCGGAAAGCATTAGAGCACTGTAGGGGGCTGAAATCCACCTAGTAGCAGACTATGGCTATAAAGTCAAAGCCATCCTCTCCTATCCTATCCAAACGTATCATAACAAAGCGTAACCAATCTGAACCTAACGCGCCGCGACAGCCATTGCTGGCCACCACAGAGCCAAGCAGAACACATGAGTGGAGAGTAGAACGCTGAAATCCATAGAATCTCAGTTTACATCGGAAAAGTCTAATCTACCCAAGCCTAACCCAAACCACCTGAACATAACCAAACATAGCATAACACAACCAAACGTGCCGAGGCGGCTGTTGCAGCTCTCCCCAGAGCCAAGCAGAACACAGTACAGCGCGGTATAGCAGCGTACACCACGAAAGCTAAAGCTATCTTTACCAAACATGGCCTAGCCCAACCTTGCCGCAAGCAACCTGACTCAACATAACGTGCGGAGGCCACTGCTGCTGGCCTTCACAGAGCCAAGCTGATATTATTAAGGCACAGTAGGGAGCAGGAATCCACCTAATAGCAGACCACAGCATTAAAGTCAAGACCGTCCTCTCCTAATCAAACCAAACGCAATGTAACCAAGGGTAACGTAACCAAACGTAACCCTACTCAAACTACCGTGCCGCGAACACAATTACTGGTCTCCGCAGACTGAAGCGGAACACGCTAATGGAGAGTAGGACGCTGAAATCAATGTAGTCGCTGCGTATATCAGAAAAATCAAAGCTACATAAGCCTAACGCAAAGAAATGTGACATAACCAAACATAGCATGACTCAAGCTAACGTGCCGACACCGCTATTGTTTCCCTCTCCAGAGACAAGCAGGAAATACTAGAGCACAGTAGTGTGTAGAAATGCACCGAATAGCAGCGTACAGCACAAAAAGCTATCTGTGACCAAGGTTAGCCTGACCTAACCTAACCGGACGTAGCCCTACAAATCGAAACGTGCCGAGACCACTATTGCTGGCATTGCCAGAGCCAAGCTGGAAATATTACACCGCTGTAGGGCGCAGCAATCCACTTAATAGCAAATTATAGCTCTAAAGTCCTGGATATCTTCTCCTAAGCTAGAGGACCGTAACATAACCAATCCCGACCTAGCGTACACCTACGTGCGCGACCACTCTTACTGGCCTCCCCAGAGACGAGCAGAATGACTAGGGCACAGTAGAGCGCAGTAGTCGAACTCAATGCAGCGTACAGCAGAATAGTGGAGGATGCCCTAACCGAACCTGTCCAAACCTAACCCAACGGAACGAAGCATAACTCAGCATCAGGTGCCGAGGTTAGTATTGCTGCCCTTCACAGAGCCAAGCAGAGCATGTTAGAGCGCAGTAGAGCGCAGAAATCAACCGCATGGCAGTGTATAGTCAAAAGACTTAGTTATCCCATCCTAACCTAACCAGAAGTTACGGAACCGAACGTAGCACATCTCAACGTAACGTGCCGTGGCGACTGCTCCTGGCATTCCCGCGGACAAGCCAAGTGTGATAGCGCACAATGGGGCGCGGATGTCCATAGACTTGCCGTGTGTAGCGCAAAAATCATAAACAATCCATCCTAACCCAACATAACCTATCCAATGTAAACACAATCTAACTCAATCTAGCGAGCCGCGTCCACTATTGGTGGCCTCCGCGGGGCCGGGCAGGGCATATTACGGGACAGTATGGGCAGAAATCCTTAGAATCGCAGTGTATAGAATAAAAATCAGTGCTATCCAGACCATACCCATGCTAACATAAAACAACCGAACGTAACCTAGCATAACCTAACATGCCGCGGCCACTATTTCTGCCTCCCCGGAGGAAAAGCAGAACATGTTTGGGCACAGCAGAGCGTAGAAGCCCACCGAAAAGAAGCGCGCAGCACAAAAGTCAAAGTTACCATATCCTCGCCTAACCAATCTTAACACCACGGAACGTAACCAAGCTCAACCTATCGTGCCGCCACCACTGTTGCTGCCCTCCCCGAGCCAAGCTGATCATATTAGGGTAGAGTAAAGGGTAGACGTCCATAGAATCGCAGTGCACACCAGAAGGGTCGTAGCTACCCCCTTCCAAGGTAACCAAACGTAACACAACCTAACGTAGCTTAACTGAAGCTAACGTGCCGATGCCACTACTGCATGAATCCACAAAGTCAAGCGGAATATACTAGTGCACATTGCAACGCAGGAATCTACCGGACAACAGTGTATACCACGTAAGCAAAAGTTATCCAAACATAGCCCAGAATAACGCAATCTAACCAAACGTAGCATAGCTCAAACTAACCGGCCGAGACCGCAACTACTGGCCTCTCCACAGCCAAGCATAGTATACAAGAGCAAAGTGGAGCGCAGAAATCCAGCGAATAGCTGTGTATAGCACAAAAGTCAAGGCCAGCCTATCCAAACAAAGCCGAACGTAACGTACCAAGCGTAGCATAACATATCCTAACGTGCCGAGACTACTACAGCTGCCCTCCTCAGAGAAAAGCAGAACTAATTAGTGCGACGTGGAGCGCACAGATCCATCGAATGGCGGTGTATAGCAAAGAAGCCTATACAATCCTGTCCTAAGCCAACCGACCGTCACAAAGCCTTACGCAGTGTATCTCAGACTAACGTGCCGAGACCACTATTGCTGGCCACCACAGAATCAAGCTGATTATAGCGGCGCACACTAGAGCCAGAAATCCACCGAATAGCAGTGTACAGCACAAAAGTCAAAGCTACCCCATCCTAACCTAACCAAACCTAGCATAAGCGACCTGACGTGAAGCGACCCCTATTGCTGGCCTCACGTAAGCTAAGCACAGTATAGTAGAGCATTGTAGGACACTGGAATCGCCCGGATAACAGTGGATAGTGCAAGGTAAAGACTATTCTAACCAAACAAAACCAGTCGTAACGTAGCCAAGCGTAACGCAACTCAACCGAACGTGCAGAGGGAACTAGTCCTGGCGTCCACAAAGGCAAAGGGAGCGCGATAGCGCACACGAGAGCGCAGAAGTGCATACAATAGCAGTGTGTAGCACAAAAGACAATGCTATCATATCAAAACATAGCCAAACGTAACATAACCAAATGCAACATGACTCGGACTAAAGTACCGAGACCAAGACTGCTGTCCTCCCCAGAGCCAAGCAGAATATACTAGAGCACAGCAGAGCGCAGAAATCAACCGAATAGCGTTCTATAGCATAAAAGTCAAAGCTATCCTATCCTAACCTTACCAATCGCAACACAAAGGGACATTATCTATCTCAACCTAACGTACCGAGACAAACATTGCTGGCCTCCCCAGAGAAAAACAGAACATGTTAGAGAAATTTAGAGCACACGAATCAACGAAATAGCGGTGTACAGCATAAAAGTCAAATCTATCCTCTCCTAACCTAACCGAACGTAGCGTAACCTAACGTGTTCTGTCTCAACATCACGTGCCGAAACCAGCACTGATGGCCTCAACGGCGCCAAGCAAAGCATATTCGAACACTGTGGAACGCAGGAATTCACCGAATAGCAGTGTATAACGCAAAAGTCAAAGACACCCTGACAAAATTTATCCTTACCTAACCTAACAAAACGTAACCTACCCCAACCCAACCTGCCACGACCGCTTTTGCTGGCCTTCCGAGAGCGGGGCAGAGCATAATAGAGCAATGTAGAGCGCAGAAATCCACCGAGTGGCAGGGTATATCGCAAATGTCTAAGGCATCCAATCCTAACCTGACCAAACGTAGCACAACCAAACGCAGCATAACTCGGACTCACGTGCCAAGACCAATACAGCTTGCCACCCCATAGATAATCAGAGTATCCTAGTGCACAGTAGAGCGCAGAAATACACAGAATAGCAGTATATAGCACAAAAGTCAAAGCTACCCTCTCCTACCCTAGCAAAACGTAACATACCCTGCGTAGCCTATCTCAAACTATAGTGCCGAGAGGCTATTACTGGCAAGCTCAGAGTAGAGCAGAGTATAGTAGAGCAATGTGGAGCGTAGAAATACAATGGATAGTAGTGTATAGCTCAAAAGTCGAAGCCTACGAATCCTGACCTATGCAAACGTGACAAAGTCAAACGTTACCTAACATAGGCAGAGGAGCCGATACTTCTATTACTGGAACCCCAGGGCCAAGCAGAATACAATAGAGCACACCAAAGCGCAGAAAGCCGCCAAATAGCAGCGAATAGCAGAAACGCCTAAGACACCGTAACTCTACATGACCAAACCTGATCTATCGAATCGTAGGCTAACTAAACCTATCGACACGAGACCTCTGTTGCAGGCCTCCCAAGAGCCAGGCGGAGAGAATTAGAGCATAGTAGAGCTGAGAATTCCGCCGTATGGCAGTGCGTAGAACAAAAGTGAAAGCTATTCTCTCCTACCATAGCCAAACGTAACAAGGACGAACGTACTTTAACTGAGCACGAAGTGCCGGGACCACAATTACTGTCCTACACAGGGTCGAGTAGAGTATAGTAGAGCACGCTAGAGCGCAGAAATCCACCGAATAGCGGTGTATGGCACAAAAGACAAAGCTACCTTCTCCTATCCTAACGTAACCTGACATAACCGAATGTAACCTAACTCAACACAACGTGCCGCGACAGATATTGCTGGACTCCCCACAGTCTGGCAGAGTATAGTAGAGCAATATAGCGCGTAAAAATCCACCGAATAGCAGTGTATGACACGAATTCCAAAGCAACCCAGTGCTGACACATACCAACGTAATATAACCAAACGTAGCCTAACTCAGCCTGACGTGTCGGGACCACACTTCCTGGCCTCCTCAGGGTCGAGCAGTGTATAGTACAGCTATGAAGAGCGCATGAATCCATCGAATATCAGTGTGCAGCACAAAATTCATGGATATCCTATCCCAACCTAACCAAGCGTAACATAACCAAACGTAACATATCTCTTCATAACGTGCCGCGACCACAATTCCTGGCGTCCACAAATATAAGCAGAGTGTGATACGGCACAGTAGAGCGCAGGAATCCACCGAGCAAGAACGTATAGCGCAAAGGTCAAAGTTACCCTCTCCTAGCCCAATGAATCGACTCATACCCAAACATAGCCTAGCTCAACCTAAAGTGCGGAGACCACTATTGCTGGCCTCCCGAATTTCGAGCAGAGTATAGTAAGGCCTTGTAGAGCGCAGAAATCGACCGAATTGAATTGTATAGCACAGAAATCGAAGCTATAAAGTCCTTCCCTAACCAAGCCTAACCTAACCAAGCGTCATCAAACTCAACGTAATGTGCCGCGACCACTATTGCTGGCATCCCTGGCAATGCAGGGCGTATTAGTGGAGAATAGGGCGCAGAAATCCATAGAATCGCAGGGTATGGCGGAAAAATCAAAGCTATCCAAACCTTACCCATGCTAACGTAAACTGACCAAACGGGACCTACCTCAACCTAACATGAGGCGGCCACTATTACTGTCCCCCCCATAGCCAAGCAGAACATATTACAGGGGTGTAGAGCGCAGAAATCCATGAAATCGCAGTGCACTGCACAATAGACGGAGCTAACTTATCCTAACATTACCAAACGTAGCATAGCCAAACGCAGACTAGCTCAACATAGCGGGCCTGGGACACTACTCCTTGCTCCTCCAGATCTGAACAGGATATACTAGAGAAAAGTAGAACGCACTAGTACACCGCATTGCAGTGTAGAGCACAAGAGTCAAAGGTATCTCTACCTAACCCGAGCTAACATTACTTTGCCTGATTTGGAAGAACAAAGCGTTACGTGCCGCGACCACTATTGCTGACCTCCACAGGGCAAAGTGGTTTAGAGTGGAGCACAGTAGAGGTCAGGTATCCACAAAGCAACAGTGTATAGCACGAAAGTAACAGCTATACGGACCACACATAACCAAACCTAACCAATCCGTCCTTAACACAACTCAACCTAACGTGCCGCGAACACTATTCCTAGCGACCCCGGAGCCAAAAGATTGTGATAGCGCAATTTAGAGCGCAGAAGTCCATGGAATAGCATTGTCTAGCTCCAAAGTCAACGCTATCACGAACTAATCCGACGTAAGGTAACATAACCAAGCGTAATGTAACTTAACCTATCGTGCCACGACAACCATTGCTGGCCTCCTCAGGGCCATGCAAAACACATCAGACGAGAGTAGGGCGCAGAAATGCGTAAAATCGCAGTGTATGGCGGTAAAGTCAAAGCTGTCCGAACGTAACCCATGCAAACATGAGCTAACCAAGCGTAATCTAGCACAGCCTAACGTACCGCCACCACTATTGCTGGCCTCCACAGGAGCAAGCATGTTAGAGAAGAGAACAATAGAGGGTAGGTATTCACCGTATAACATTGTACAGCACGTAAGTCATAGCTATCCGAACCAAACATAACTTAACCTAACCCAACCAACCGTAACACAACTCAACCCAACGCGCCGCGACCACTATTGCTGGCCTCCCGAGGGTCGAGCGTAGTATAGTAGGGCAGTGTAGAGCGCAGAAATCCTCCGAATAGCAGTGTATAGCACAAAGGTCATAGCCATCCTAACCAAACTCAGCCTAATCTAGCCAAACCAAACGTAACGTATCTCATCAAAACCTGCAACGATCACTATTGCGGGCACGCAGACCAGCGGAACATATTACACCACACTAGTTCTCGGAAATCCACCGAATATCAGTGTGTAGCACAAATGTTAAATCTACTCTATCCTAGCCTAACCAACCGTGACATAACAGACCGTAGCATAGCTCAAAGTAACCTGCCTAGTCCAATACTGTTGCCCTCCACAGATCCAAGCAGGGCATATCAGAGAACAGTAGAGCGCATAATTTTACGGAACAGCAGCGCATAGGAGAAGAGGCAAAACTAACCTATCCTAATCTAAATAAACCTTACCTAACCAAACTTAGCGTAACTCAACGTAAAGTGCCGCGACCAGAGTTCCTGGTATACACGAAGTCAAGCGGAGTCCGATAGCGCAATATAAAGCGCAGATGTTCATAGTATAGCAGTGTCTAGCTCACAACTCTAAGCTGTCCAGGACTAACCCAACGTAACCTAACCCAGCCATGCGTCATCTACCGTAATCTAACGTTCCGCGACCACCAAGTCTGGCATCTCCAGACCCATGCACAGCGTATCAGGCGTGAGTTGGGCGCAGATATCCATAGGATCGCAATGTATAGCGGATAGGTAAAAGCTGTCCAGACCTGACGCATTCTAACCTAAACCAAACAAACGTAGTCTAGCTCAAACTTACATGCCGCCGCCACGGTATCTGGCCTCCCCAGAGCCAAATAGAACATACTAGAGCACAGCAGAGCGCGGGAACCCACCGAAAAGCAGTGTATGGCACGAAGTTAAATCTAAACTTTCCTAACCTAACAAATCGTAGCATAACCAAACGTAACTGAACACAAGTAACATGCCGAGACTGCCGTTGCTGTCCTCTCCAAGCCAAGCAGAACATATTAGAGCACGGTAGAGAGCAGGAACCCACCGAATAGCAGTGTATAGCAGAGAAGTCAAAGCTATCCTATCCAAACATAACCACACCTTACCCAACCGTATGTAGCCAAGCTCCACCTAACGTGCTGCGACCACCATTCCTGGCGTCCACGGAGACAAGCAGAGCGTGATAGGGCGAATTAGAGCGCAGATGTCCATAGAAGAGCAGCGTGTAGAACAAAAGTAAAAGAAATCCGAATCTAACACAGCATAACCTAATATGACCGAACGTAGTCGAACTCAACGTAACGAGCCGCGACCAACATTCCTGGCGTCCACGGATACAAGCAGATTGTGATGGCGCGCAGTAGAGCGCATAAGTACATAGATTAGCAGTGTGTAGCACAAAAGTCAACGCCATCCCGGCCTAACCCAACATAATCTAACCTAACCGAACGCAATCGTAACCAACAAAACGTGCCGAAAGCACTACTGACGGCCTCCCCATTGCCAAGCAGAATGTACTATAGCACAGTAGAGCGCTGAAACCCACCGAACAGCATTGCATTGCACAAATGTCAAAGCCATCCTGTCCAAACTAAGCCTAACCGAACCTAGCCGGAAGTAACGTAACCCAACCTATCGTGCCGCGTCCGCTATGCCGGGCTTCCGAGAGCCGTGCAGAGTATAGTAGTGCAGTTAAAAGAGCAGAAATCCACCGAATAGCAGCGTATACCGAGAAAGTCAAAGTTACCCTATCCTAAACTAGTCAAACGTAACATAACCAAACGAAACCTAACTTAACCTAACGTACCGAGACCACTATTGCTGTCCTTCCCAGAGCCAAACGGAACATACTAGATCGCAGTAGAGCGCAGAAAGCCACCAAATAACTGTGTATTAGCCAAGACAACTGTTACTGGCCTCCCCAGAGTCGAGCAGAGTAGATTAGAACAGCGTGAAGTGCAACAATCCGTCGATTATCAGTGTAAAGCACAAAAGTCGAAGCTATGATATCCTACCCTATTCAAGCGTGGTGTAACCAAACACAACGTGACATAACCTAACGTGCCGAGACCACCATTGCTGCCCTCCCCAGCGCCAGGCAGGGCATATTGGAGGATAATGGAGCGCAGAGGTCCAAGGAACGGCAGTGTATTGTACGAAAGTAAATGATATCCCACCCTAACCCATACAAACCTAACCTAACCGAACTTAACCCAACTGATTGTACACTCGCCGCGACCATTATTTCTGGTACTGCCATAGCAAAGCGGGGAACATTAGATCACTGTAGAGCGCAGAAATTCATCGAATAGAAGTGTACAGCACAAAAGTCAAAGCCATCCTCTCCCAACCTAACCAAACATAACACGACCAAACCTAACCTAACTCAAACTAACGTGCCTAGGCCACTATTGTTGACCTCCCCAGAGGTAAGCTGGATATATTAAAGCACAGTGGACCGCAGAAATCGACCGAATAGAAACGTATAATTCAAAATTAAATGCTATGCTCTCCTAATCTATCAAACTGTAGTAAAAGCAGACGTAACGTATCCCATACTGAAGCTCCACGACCGCTATTTCTGGCCTCACAAGAGCTGAGCGGTGTTTAGCGAAGCAATGAAGAACGCTGAAATCACCCGAATACCAGTGTATAGCACAAAAGTCAGAGCCACCCTTACAAAGCCTAGCCAAACCTAACTGAACTGAGCGTATCATAACTCATCCTAACGTGCCGGGAGCACTATTCCTGGCTTCCCGTGAGCCGAGCAGAGCATATTGAAGCAATGTATGGCACAGAAATGCATCGAATAGCAGTGCGAAGATCAAAAGTCTAAGCTCTCCTATCCTGACCGAACTAAACGTAATATAACCAAACGCAACCTATCTCAGACTAATGTGCCGAGAGCTCTACAGCCGGCCTCCGCATAGCCAAGCAGAATACACTAGAGCTCAGTTGAACGCAGGAATGTGCAGAGAGCTGACATCGAACTAATAGCAGTGTATAGAACAAAAGTCAAAACTACCCTAACCAAAGCTATTATAACCTAGCCAAGAACAAACGTGCCACGAATATTATCGCTGGTGTGCCCAGACACAAGCAGAGGATACTAGAGCTCTGTAGAGCGCAGAAGTCCGCCGAAGAGCAACGTATACCGCAAAATTTAAAGCTGTTATTTCCTAAATTAACCAACCGGAGCACAACCGAACGTAACCTAACTCAAAGTAACGCGCAGATGCCGCTATTTTTGTCCTCCCCAAAGCCAAGCAGAGCACATTAGAGCACAGCGGAGCGCAGAAATCCACGGCATAGCAGTTTATAGCACAAAAGTCAAAGCTACCCTGTCCTAACCTAACCAAACGTAGCATAAGCGGACGTATCGTAACACAACCTGACGTACCACGACTGCTATTCCTGGCCTCGGAAAAGCTAAACAGATCATAGCAGAGCGACGTAGAACACGGAAATAGTCCGTATAGCAGTGTATGACGCAAAAGTCGAAGCTATGCTCACACAATACTTCGTACCCTAACCAAACCAAACGCAATATAAATAAACATAACGTGGGGCGACCAGTATTCCTGGCCTCCCGACAGTCGAGCAGGGCATGGTCGAGCTATGTAGAGCGCAGAAATCTTCCGAATAGCAGTGCATAGCGCAAGAGTCTAAGCTATCCTCTCCTCACCTTACCAAACGTAACATAAGCGGACGTAACGCAACCCAAACTGACGTGACACGATAGCTATTGCTGGCCACACGAGAGCTAAGCAGTGTATAGCAGGGCAATTTAGAACGCTGAAAGAGTCCGAATGGCAGTCTATAACTCAAAAGTCGAAGGAATTCTAACGAAGCCCAACCAAACCTAGCCTAACCTAGAGTAACGTAACACCACCTGAAGTGCCGAGAGCACTATTCATGGCATCCACAGAGACAAGCACTGTGTGAAAGCGCACAGAAGAAAGCAGAAGTCAATATGATAGCAGTTAGTAGCACAGAAGTCAAAGCCATCCTAACGTAACGCAACGTAACCTAGCCTGACCGAACGTAATCGAACTCAATAAAACGTGCGGCGATCACTACTGCTGCCCTCCCGATGTTTGGGCATAGTATAGTGGTGAAATGTGGAGCGCAGGGATCTACTGAATAGCATTATATAGCATGAAAGTCATAGCCATGCTACCCTTACATAGCCAATCGTAAAATAGCCGAAGGCAACTTAACACAACCTGACGTGCCGCGACCACAGTTGCTGTCATCCCCAGTGCCAAGCAGGACACGTTAGACGAGCGTAGGGCGCAGAAGTGAATAGAATGGCAATGCATGGCAGAATAGTCAAAGCTATCCTAACCTTACCTAGGATAACCTAACCTAACCAAGCGGAAAATAGATCAACCTAACGCGCCGAGACCACTATTGCTGGCAACCCCATTACCCCGCGGAGCATATTAGAGATCAGCAGATGGTAGAGATCGATCTCACTGCAGTGTATAGCGCAAAAGTCGGAGACATGCTGACCAAACCAAGCCCAACGTAATCTAACAAACAAAACCCAAACAAACGTGCCGCGACCACTACTGCGGGCCTAACCCTGACCTATCCAAACCTTACCTAACCAAACGTAACATAACGCAACTTAACGCGCCGCGACCCCTATTCCTGGCGTCCCGGGGACAAGGAGAGTGTGATAGCGCACAATAGGGCGCTGGAGTCCATAGAATTGCAGTGCGCAGCACAAGAGTTGTAGCTAACCCAGCCTAACCCAACATAGCCTAACACAACCAAACGTAACCATGCCGAACCTAACGTGCCGACAGTACTATTGCTGTCCTCCACAGAGCCAAGCCGAACTTATTAGAGGAGGTTAGGGTGCCGAAATCGATCGGATCGCAGTGTACACCAGATTATTGAAGGGTATCCAAACCTAGCACGAAGTAACATAGCCTATCCTATCGTAGCCAGACTCAACGTAACGTTCCGCGACCAATATTGCTGGCCACCCAGGATCCAGCAGATTAGGGTAGAGTACATTCGAGGGCAGGAATGAACCGAATAACTATGTATAGCTCGAAAGTCGAAGTTACCCTAACCATTCCTAAACAACATATCCTAACCAAACGTAACGTGACTCAATCTGACGTGCCACGGCCCCAACTGCTCGCATCCCGAGAGTCGAGCAAAGTATAGTAGAGCAAGCTAGGGCGCAGGAATCCACCGAAAAGCGGTGTATAGCACAAAAGTCAAAGCTACCCTATCCTAACCTAACCAGACGTGACATAGCCGCGTAACATAACTCAACCATATGTGCCGAGGCTACTATTGCTGCCTTCCCTAGAGACAAGCAGAATATACTAGAGCATAGTAGAGCGCAGAAATCCACCGCATTGCAGTGCATAGCACAACAGTAAAAGCTATCCAAATCAAACCTAACCTAACCTAACTTAACCTAACCGAACGTACCATAATCCAATCATACGTGCCACGGCCACTATTGGTGACCTTCACAGGGACAAGCAGATGCTAGTAGAGCAATGCAGAGAGCTGACATCAAACTAATAGCAGTGTATAGAACAAAAGTCAAAGCTACCCTAACCAAAGCTATTATAACCTAGCCAAGCCAAACGTAACATATCTCAACCTTGGTGCCTCGAACATTCTTCCTGGCCGCCCCAGAGGCAAGAAGAACATATTAGTGCACAGTAGAGCTCAGATGTCCAACAAATAGCGCAAAAGATGAAGATATCATTCCATAACTTAACCAATCGTTACCTAACTAAACGTAACATAGCTCAACCTAATGTGCCGCGACCACTATTCCCCGCCTCCACGTAGACCAGCAGAATATGATACAGCACAGTACAGCATAGAAGTACCTTACATATCAGTGTTGAGCACATATGTCAAAGCTGCCCTAACCTAACCCAACCAGACCAAACCCAGCTGAACGTAACCAATCCCCAACAAACGTGCCGCGACGAGATTTGCCGACACTCGCAGAACCAACCAGATCTTGAGAGAGGAGAGTACATGCCAGAAATCCACCGAAGAGCAGTACATAGCTCAAAAGTCTAATTCACCCTGTACTAACCTAACCAAACGTAATATAACCTTACGCAACGTAACACAGACTTACGTGCCGTGACCGCTACAGCTGGCCGCCGCACAGCCGGGCAGAATATGCTAGAGCTCAGAGGAGAGCAGAAATGCACAGAACATCAGTGTACAGCACAAAAAGCCATTCCCACCATGACCAACCTTATCCAACCTTAGCCAAAGGGAACGGAATATAACTCAACCGCACGTGCCACGAACGTTATTGCTGGGGTCCCCAGAGACAAGCGGAATATATTAGAGCACAATAGAGCACAGGTAACCACCGAAGAGCAGTGTATAGCGCCAAAGCTAAATATGTTCCTTCCTAACAGAGCCAAGGCTCCAAAGCTAAATATGTTCCTTCCTAACAGAGCCAACCGTGACATTACAAAACGTAAAATAACTCAAGCGCCAAAACTAAATATGTTCCTTCCTAACAGAGCCAACAGTGACATAATAAAACCTAAAATAACTCAAGGTATCGTGCCGAGAACGCTATTGCTCTCCTCCCCAATGCAAAGCACAAGGTATCGTGCCGAGAACGCTATTGCTCTCCTCGCCAATGCAAAGCAGAGCACGCTAGAGCGCAGTAGTGTGCAGAAATCCGCGGGATAGCGGTGTATAGTACAATAGTAAAGGCTATCCCGCCCTAACCTAGCCAATTCTAATATAACCAAATGTAATCTAACTGAACCTAACGTGACGCGGCCACTATTGCTGACCTCTCCAGGGGCATCTACAACGTATTAGAGGACAGCAGGGCGTAAAATTCAATAGAAACGTAGTGTGCGGCGGAAAAGACAAGGACAACCAAGCCTAACCCAAACTACCCTAACCAAACCTATCGTAGCCAAACAGAATGTAACTTGCCGCGACCACAATTGCTGGCCTCCCCTGACTCTAGCAGATTAGAGTAGAGCGCAGCAGAGGGCAGAAATCCACCGAACAACAGTGTACAGCACAAAGGTAGAAGCGACCCTAACCAAACTTATCCTAACTTAACAAAACCAAACGTAACAAAACCAAACGCAGCCTAACACAACCTATCGTGCCATGACCACTATTGCTGCCATTTCCAGTGTCGAGCAAAGTTCGCTGGAGCACAACATAGCGCAGAAAGTCACCAAACAGTAACGTATAGCACAAAAGCCAAAGTTATCCTACCCTAACCAGACAAACCCAAACCTAGACAAACGTAGAGTAACTGCACCTACCGTGCCGCGACCACTATTACTGGCCTCCCCAGAGACAAGCAGAAAATACTACAGCACAGCAGAGCGCAGATAGCCACCAAATTGCAATGCATGGCACTAAAGTCAAAGGGATCCTAACCTAACTTACCCTATCCTAACAAAACCAAACGTATCCTATCCCAGCCAAACGTGTACGATCACTATTGCTGGCCTCCCCAGATTCAAGCGGACGCAACTAGAGCAATGCGAGGCACAAATATCCACCGAATGGCAGTATATAGCGCAAAAGTAAAAGCTATCCAATCCTAACCAAACCAAACGTGCCCTAATCAAACCAAACGTAACCTGACTCAAACCCATGTGCCGCTACCACTATTGCTGGCCTCCCTACAGCCGAGCAGAGCATAGTAGAGCAATGTAGAGTGCAGAAAAACACCGAAAAGCAGTGCACAGCACAAAAGTCTAAGCAATCCTATCCAAACCTAACTAAATGTAGCATAACCAAACGCATGCTGACTAAGACTAATGTACCGAGAACAGTACTACTGGCCTCCACATAGCCAAGTAGAATATACAAGAGCACAGTCGAACGAAGGAACCCACCGAATGACAGTGTATATCGCAAAAGTCAGAGTCACCCGAACCAAGCGTAACCTTACCTAACCTAGCTAAACGTAACCTAAGAAAACCTGTCGTGCCACGACCGCTATAGCTGGCCTCCCCAGAGACCATCAGGGCATATTAGAGCAACGTACAGCTCTGTAGCCCAGCAAATAGCGGTTTATAACGTAAAAGTCAAAGCCACCCTATCCTAACCAAGCCAAACGTAACATAAGCGGACGTTACGAAACCAAGCCTGACGTGAGACGACCACGGCTGCTGGCCTCCACAGAGACTGAATATGCCAGTACAGCAATTTAGAGCGCAGACACCGACCGAATATCAGTTTATAGCACAAAGGTCAAAGCCCCCTTAACCTAACTTGACCTAACCTAGCTTAACCAAACGTAACCTAACTCAACCAAACCTGTCACGACTGCTACTGCTGGCCTCCCCGGAGAGAAGCAGATGCTAGTGCGGCAATGCATTGCACCGATATCGACCGAATAGCAGTGTATAACACAAAAGACAAAGATATCACAACCAAACATATCCTAACCTAGTCTAGCCATGCGCAACCTAAGTCAACCTAGCGTGCCTGGACCACAATTGCTGGCCTCCCCAGAGACAAGCAGGACATACAACATAGCAGTAGAGCTCAGTAATACACCGCATTGCCGTGTATGGCACAAAAGTCGAAAATATTTTAATATGGCCTGTCCTAATCTAGCCAAGCCTATCGTGACATAGCTAAACATAGCGTACCGAGAATAATATTGCTGGCCTCCCGAGAGATATGCTGCGCGTATTAAAACAATGCACAGCGCCGAAGTTCACCGTATAGCGGTGTATAGCATAAAAGACGAAGCTACCCTATCCTAACGTAACCAAACGTAACATAACCAAACGCAACCTGACTTAATCTAACCAGCCGAGACCACTATTGCTGGGCACCACAGAGTCAAGCAGGATATACAAGAGCTTAGTAGAGTGCAGAGAGCCACCATATAGCAGTGTATAGCACAAAAGTCAACAATTTTCTAACCTAACTTGACCCAGCCTAACCTAACCAAACGCGGAATAACTAAACATACCGAGCCGAGACCTCTATCGCAGGTCTCACCAGGGTCCAGCAGGGCACAACAGAGCAATGGGGAACTTAAAAATCATACGAATAGGAGTGTATGGCACAAAAAACATGGTTATCCTTTCCTAACTTAACCAAATGTAACACAACAAAACGTAACATAATTCAACCTAACGTGACTACACCACTATCGCTGACCACCCCAGAGATGAGCAGAATATACTAGAGCAGAGTAGCCAGCAGGAATACGCAGCATAGAGGTGTAAAGCGGAAAGGCAAAAGCTAACCTAACCTAACCTGACCTAACCTATCCCAACCAAACGTGACCCATCCAAACCTAACGTGCCTATCCCACTATTGCTGGCCTCCACAACGCCAAGCCGGGCATATTGGAGGAGAGTTGTACGCAGAGGTCCATAAAATGTCAGTGCATTTTACGAAAGTCAAAGATATCCCAACCTATCCCAAACAAACCTAACCTAACCGAGCGTAACCTAACTCAAAGAAACGTGCCGAAGTCGCAATTGTTGTCCTCCCTAAAGCAAAGCAGAGCACATTAGAGCGCAGTCGAGTGCAGCAATCCACCGGATAGCAGTGTATAGCACAAAGGTCATAGCTATCCCGTCTCAACCTAACAAATCTTACGTAACCAAACTTAATCTGTCAAAACCTAGGGTGCCGCGACCACTATTGCTGGCCTCCCAAGTGCCATGCAGAACATATTAGAGGAGAGTAGGTCGCAGGAATCCGTAGAGTCGCGGTGCATAGCTGAAAAATCAATGCTATCCAAACCTTACCATTGCTAACATAAACTAGCCAAACGTAACCTAACTCAACCTGACATGCCGCGGCCACTATTTCTGGCCTCCCCAGAACAAACCGGAGCATATAAGAGCACAGTAGATTGTAGATGTACACCGAAAAGCAGCATGTAGCAGAAAAGTCAATGGTATCCTGTCGTAACCTAAGCAATCGTAGCATTACCAAACGTAACCAAACTCTACCTGACGTGCCGCCGCCCTATGGCTGGCCTCCCCAGGGCCGAGCAGAACATATTAGCGGTGAGTAGAGTGCAGAAATCCATAGAATCGCGATGTAAATCTAAAAAGTCGAAGATATCCAAGCCTAACCCAAACAAACATATCCAAACCTGACTTAGCAAGCACAACGAAACGAACCGCGACCACAAATGCAAGCCTCCGCAGGGTCAAGCAGATTGGAGTAGAGCTGAGTGTAGGGCAGCAATCCACAGAATGACAGTGTGTAGCACGAAAGCCAAAGCTACCCTATCCTAACATATCCAAGCGCAACATATCCAAGCGCACCCTTACCGAGAACAACGTGCCGAGACAAATACTGCTGGCCACAACAGAGGCGAGCAGTATATACAGAGCACGGTAGAGCGTAGAAATCCTAGGAATATCTGTGCACAGAATTAAAGTAAAAGATATCCTCGCCTAACCTAACCAATAGTAACATTACCAAGCGAACACTGATACATCCTATGGTGCCGTGACCACCATTGCCGGCCACCGCAGATTCCACCAGGATATAATAGGGCTCAGTAGAGCGCAGGAATCCACCGTATTCCAGTGTATAGCACAAAAGTCAAAGCCATCCTAACCAAACATATCCCAACCTAACCAAGACAAACGTAACGTAACTCAATGAAACGTGTCACGAACGTTATTGCTGGCCTCCCTAGAGTAGAGCAGAGCTTAATAGAGGGCAGTTGTGCTCAGAAATCCGTACATTCACAGTGTACAGCACAAAGGTCATATCTATCCAGGCCTAACACAAACCAACATAACATAACCAAACGTAGCCAACCTCAACGTAACGTGCTGTGGGCACTGCTGGTGGCATTCCCAGTTCGAAGCATAATACTTTAGTGCACAGTACAGCGCAGAAATACACCGAAGAGCCGTTAATGGCACGAAAGCCTAAGTTATCCTGACAGAAAGCAGCCAAACCTAATCCAACGAAATATACTCTAACCTAGCCTAACCTGCCGAGACCACAATTGATGGCCTCCTCAAGGACAAGCAGAATGTATTAGAGCACAATGAAGCACAGAAACCCCTCGCACTGCAGCGAATAGCACAATAGCCGTAGATATCCTAACCTAACCTAACCAAACGTAACATGTCTCTACCTAACATGCCGCGACCGCTATTGCTCGCCTTCACAGAGTCGAACATAGTATATTACAGCAATGTAGAGCGTAGAAATCCACCGAATAGCAGTGTATATTACAAAAGTCGAGGGTATCCTGACCTAAAATTGCCTAACCTAGCCTAACCGAACGTAGCATATCTGAACGTAACGTGGCACGAACACCGCTGCTGGCACCCCCAGAGCCAATCAGGATACGGTAGAGCAAATTAGATGTCAGGAATCCACCGCATAGCAGTGTACAGCAAAAAGTTAAAGCTATCCTGACCAAACTTAACCGAACGTAACCTGACTAACCATAACGTGCCGAGATCACTATCGCTGGCATTGCCAGAGCCAGCTGCAGCAATTAGAGCACTGAAGGGCGCTAAAACCCACCTCATAGCTGACTACATCACTTAAGTCCTTGCTACCCACACCAAAGCTAAAGAATCGTAACATACACAAACGTATCATAGCTTACACTAACGTGACGCGGCCTCCATTACTGGCCTACACAGGGACAAGCAGGACAAACTAGAGCACAGTAGAGCGCAGAAATCGAACGAAAGGCAGTGTTGAGCACAAAAGTTAAAGCTATCCTGACAAAACATACCCTGATCCAACCTAACCCAACGTAACCTGACTCACCATAACGTGCCGAGACATCTATTGCTGGCCTTGACAGGGCCAAACAGAACACATTAGTATGGAGTAGAACGCAGAAATCCGTAGTATCGCTGTGTACATCGCGAAAGCCAAAGCTACCCAAACCTAACGGAGACCAACAGAATATATCCAGACATTGCGTAACTCAACCTAACGTCCCGAGACCGCTATTGCTGCCCTCACCAGAGCAAAGGAGGACTTACTAGAGCACAGTACAGCGCAGAAGTCCACTGCATACCAGTGTGCAGCACAAAAGTTAAAGCTACCCTTTCCACACCTAACCAATCGTAACATAAGCAAACGTAACCAAGCTCTACATAACGTCCTGCGGGCACAACTGCTGTGCTCCAGAGACCCATAGAGAGCACGTTTGTGTGGAGTAGAACGCAGAAAGCGATAGTGTCGCAGTGCACATCAAAAGAGTCGACGCTACCTAAACCCAACCCAAACCAACAGAACATAGCCGAACATTGCCTAACAAAAGCTATCGTGCCGATAAAGCTATTGCTGCACGCCCCAGAGCCAAGCAGGGCATACTTGAGCACAGCAGAGCGCAGAGGTCCACCGAATAGCAGTGCACATCACAGAAGATAAAGCTATCCTGTCCAAACTGTGCCTGACCCAACTTAACCGAACGTAACCGGACTCAACATAACGTGCCGAGAACACTATTTCAGGCCTTCCCAGAGGCAAGCTGAAAATACTAAGGCGCTGTAGGGAGCGAAAGACCACCTAATAGCAGACTATAGCTCTATTGTCAAAGCTATCCTCTCCTAACCAAAACCAACAATAACATAAACAAAGGTAACCTAACTTAACCTAACGTGCCGAGATAACACATGCAGGCCTCTCCAGATTCAAGCTGAACATGCTAGAGCAAAATACAGAGCAGAACGCCAACAAATAGTATTACATAGGACAGAAGTCAAAGATACCTATACCTAACCTGACAGAACCGGGAACAACCAAACGTGGCCTAAGACGACGTAACGCCTATACCAGCATTGGCGGCCCTCCCAGTGCCAACCTGAACAAATTACGGCACAGTAGAGTGGAGAAATCCGCCGAATAGCAGTGCATAGTGCAGAAGCCATAGCCAGCCCCTCCTAACCTAGCCAAACGTAGCATAACCAGACGTAACGTAACTCAACCTAACGTGACGCGACCACTATTGCTTGCCGCCCCAGAGCCGAGCAGAACATACTAGACGTCTGTAGAGAACACAAATCCATAGAGTCGCAGTGTATAGGGTAAAAGTCGATGCCATCCAAGCCTAACACAGGCAAACATAACCTAACCGAACGAAGCCTAACTCAACATAACGAGACGCGACGACTATTGCAGGACGCCCAGGTGCCATGCAGAATTCGGTAGAGCATAGTACAGCGTACAAGCCCACAGAATAGCGCTGTATAACACGAAAGTCAAAGCTACCCTAACCTACCGCGAACAAACGTAGCATAGCCGAACGAAGCAAATATCTAACTAACGGGCCGAGACCACTGTTATTGGCCTCCGCAGATTCGAGCAGAGCACAGTAAAGCAATGTAGAGCGTAGGAATACGAGGAATAGCACTCTATAGCCCAAAAGTCTAATCAACCCTCTCCTAACATGTCCAACCGAAATATAAACAAACGTAACATATCTCAGCCTAACGTGCCGAGACCTGTATTCCTTGCCTGCCAAGAGACATGCAGAACATATTAGAGCATAGATGAGCGCTGAAATACACACTATAGCAGTGCAAAACCCAAAAGTCAAAGCCGTCCTAGCTAAACCTGACCGAATCTTACCTAACCTAACCAAACATCACCTACCTCAACCTAACGTGCCTAGACCACTATTGCTGACCTCCCCAGTGCAAAGCAGGCCGTAGTGGAGCACAGTAGATCGCAGGAACCCGCCGAATAGCAATGTACAGCGCGAACGTCAAAGCCATCCTAACCAAGCTTAGCGTACCCTAACCAGACAGAACACAATCGAACACAAATAAACTTGCCAGGACCACTGCTGCTGGGTGCCCCAATGGCAAGCAGAATCGTAGAAAAATGGAGTGCGCTGATATCGACCGAATAGCAGTGTATAGCACAAAAACCAAAGCTGTCCTATCCTAACCTGACCAAACGTAACGTAACCAGTCATAACATAACCCATCCCAACGTGCGGAGGCCACTACTGCTACCCACCCCATAGTCAAGTAGAGCACAATAAAGGCGAGCGGAGCGCAGAAATCCTTAGAACCTCAGTGCACAGCACAATAGTCTAAGCTACCCTATCCTGACATAATCATACGTAACATACCCTAACGTAGCATAACTCAACCTAACCTGCCGACGCCAATAATGCTTGTCTCCCCAGAGCCAAGCGGAACATACTAGAACACAGCAGATTTCAGTAATCCACCGCATTGCAGAGTATAGCACGAAAGTGGTAGATATAATAACCTAACCTATCCGAAAGAAGCCGAACTGAATATAATGTTGCGAGACTAGTATTGCATGCATCCCCACAGACAAGCAGGGCATATTGGAACTATATAGAGCGCAGAAGTCGACCGAATGGCGGTGTATAGCACAAAAGTCAAAATTATCCTATTCTAGTCTAACCAAACGTAACACAACCATACGTAGTATACCTCAACTTTAGGTGCAGGGACCACTATTGCTGGCATCGGCAGGGCCAGGCGGATCATGCTAGTAAACAGTATAGCGCGGAAATCCATAGAACTTCAGTGTATTCAAGTGTAACATAACCTAACCAAACGTAGCATAACTCGATCTAACTGTCCGTAACCACTATTGCCGGCCTCCTATAGACGAGCAGAGTATACCAGTGTAATGCAGAGCGCATAAATCCACCGCAACGTAGTGTCTAGCACAAAAGTCAATGCCTCCCTCTCCTAACATATCCAAACGAAGCATGACCAAACGTAGCTCGCCCCAACATATCGAGCCACGACCATTATTGCTGGACTACCCAGAGTCGGGCAGATAATGGTTGAGCACAGTAGGGCAGGGAAATCCTCCGAATAGCTGTGTATACGGCGAAAGACAGAGCTGTACATATCTAACCCAAACCAAAAAAACCCAACCAAAGGTAGCCTAATTCAAACTAACGAGCAGAGAGAACTATTGCTGGCCTCCCGTGAGCCGAGCAGGGCACAGTAATGCAATCTAGAGCGTTGAAATTCAACGAATATCGGCGTATAGCACAAAGTCAGCGCTATCCTATCCTATCCTAGCCAACCGTACCCATACCAAAAGTAGCGCAACGCAACCTATCGTGCCATGCCTATTACTGCTGGCTTCCACATGGTCGAGCACAATATATTAGTGCACAGTAGAGCAAACAAAGCCACCAAACAGCAATGTATTGCACAAAAGTCGTAGATATCCCGTCCTAACATAACCAAACGCAGCATAACCTATACTTGCTTGCCGAGGCCACTAATGCTGGCCTCCCGAGAGCCAAGCAAAGTATACTAGAGGTAGTAGAGCGGAGAAAGCCACCGAACAGCAGTGTACAGTGCAAAAGTCAAAGCTGTCCCATCCAAATATAGCCAAACCTAGCCTAACCGATCGAAACGCAGCTCAACCTAACTTGCGGCGACCACTATTCCTGGCGTCCCAAGACACAAGCATAGTGTGGTAGCACACAGTAGAGAGCAGGAGTCCATAGGATGGCAGCGCGTAGCACATATGTCGAAGATATCATAACCTAACGCAACGTAACCTATCTTAACCATACGTATTCTATCTGGACACAACATGCTGCTGCCACTACTGCCGCACTCACGACAGTCAGGCAGTTTATATTAGAGCAATGTAGAGTGCACGAATCCACCGAAGAGCAGTGTATGGCACATAAGTATAAGCTGCACTATTCTGACCTATCCAAACGTAACAAATCCAAACGTGCCCTTACTGAGCATAAGCCGCCGAGACAACTATTACTGTCCTCCCCAGTGCCATGCAGAACATATTAGGGGAATGTATCGCGCAGAGGTACACCGAGCTGCAGTTTATACAACGAAAGGCTATGTTACCCAAACATAACCTTGACTAACGTACGCTAACCGAACGTAGCCTAACTCGAACCAACATGCCGAGACCACTATTACTGGCCTCCCCAGAGTCGAAAAGTGTACATTAGAGCAATGTGGAACGTAGGAATTCACCGAATATCGGTGTAGAGCACAAAGGTCAG
>NW_016924035.1:0-1517 GCF_001483705.2 Eufriesea mexicana
GACTATTTCGATATTCACTGCTATTCTATGGATCTCTGGGCTCTACTCTCCACTAATGTTTTCTGCTTGGCTTTGGCGAGACCAGCAGTAGCGATCTCGGCACGTTACGTTGAGGCCGGTTTCGTTTGGTTAGGATTTGTTAAGCAAAGTTTGGTTATGGTGGTCTTAACCTTTGAGCTCTACTCTGTTGCCCGATTGACTTCTGCGCTCTACAGTGCTCTAGTATGTCCTGCCTGTCTCTGTAGAGGGCAGAAATAGCGGTCTACTCACGCTGGGTTGAGCTAAGCTATGTTTGTATATTTTCTGTTTGTTTGTGTTATGTTTGCGTAGCTCTGACTTTTCTGATATACACAGTAATTCTATGGATTTCTGGGATATACTCTGCACTAATGGGTTCTGCCTGGCCCTGGGCTGGCCGGAGCAGCAATTCTATGGATTTCTGGGATATACTCTGCACTAATGGGTTCTGCCTGGCCCTGGGCTGGCCAGCAAAAGTGGTCGCGGCAGGTTAGGTTGCGTTTCGTTGCGTTTGGTTGTGTTACGGTTGGTTACGTTAGAAGAGGATGACTTTGACTTCATTTCCATAGTCTGCTGTTAGGTGGACTTATGCGCCCCACAGCGCGGTTATGCTTTCAGGTTTGCTTTCAGGAGAGCAATAGTGGCCTCGGAGCGTAACGATGAGACTGGCTACTTTCGGTTAGGTTGGGTTAGGCTACGTTTCGTAAGTGTAGCTTCAACTTTTGTGATGTACTCCGCTATTATGTGGATTCCTGCACCCTATAGCGCTCTAAGATCTCCAGCTTGTCACTGGGATGGCCAGCAATAGTGACCTCGGCACGTTATGTTGCGTCAGGTAACTTTTGGTTAGGTTGTGTTATGCTAATATTGATCAGGATAGCTTAAGCTTTTGAGCTGCACCCTGCTATTCGATGGAGTTCTGCGCCCTACTGTGCCCTAGTATGTCCAGCTTGTCTCTGCGGTTGGCGGCATTAACGATCTCGGCATGTTAGTTACAGTTATGCTATGTTTGGTTATGTTCCGTTGGTTTGGGCTAGGCTTGTGGTGATATGACTTTCCTGACACACACTGCGATTCTGTGGATTTCTGTGTTCTACTCACCACTAGTGTGCTCTGCTTGGCTCTGTGTAGGCCAGCAATAGTCTTTGCGGCACGTCAGGTTGAGTTAGGCTACGTTTGGTTAGGTTAGCAGAGAATGGCTTTGGTTTTAGTGCTATTGCCCGCTCTAAGGTGGATTCCTGGGCCATAGGGTGCCCTATTATTTTCAGCACGGTTCTAGGAAGGCCAGCAATAGTAGTTTCGGGACGTTATGTTCAGACAGGTTGCGTTCGGTTCGGTTGGGTTAGACTAAGTTTGATTACTGTAGCTTAAAGTTTTTTTGCTGTACACGGCTGTTTGGTGGATTTCTGCCCTCTACTGCGCTCTAGTGTGCCCTAATTGGCTCTGAGGAGGGCGGAAATAGCGGTCTAGGCACGTTGGCTTGAGTTAGGCCACATTTG
>NW_016924036.1:0-3727 GCF_001483705.2 Eufriesea mexicana
TTTTTGCTATACACTGCTAATCGCGCGATTTCAGCGTACCACATTGCTTCGCTATGCTCTGTGAAGCCCTCGTTAGGCTAGCAACGGCTTTCGTGTCACGTCAGGTTGGGTTACGATACGTCTGCTTCTGTTACGTTTGGTTACGTTAGGGGAGGGTAGCTTTGACTTTTGTGCTGTACACTGCTACACGCTGTACTCCTTCGCCCTACTGTGACCTAATATACTCTGCTTTGCTTTGGGAATACCAGAAACAGTGGCCGCGGCTCGTTACGTTGTGTTATGTTTCGTTCAGTTAAGTTAGGTTTGTTCGTGTTAGGCTGGGATGCCTTTGACTTTTGTACCATACACTGCCGTTCTATGGATCTCTGTGTTCTACTCTCCCCTGACATGCCCTGATCGGGGATGGGGATACCAGCAGTAGTGTGCTACGCACAATAGGTTGTGGTTGGTTACGATTGGCTTGATCATGTTAGGTCAGATTTTGTAGTATATCCTTTACTTTTCCGCTCTACACTGCAATGCGACGGATTTCTGCGGTCTACTGTGCTCCAGTAGATTCTGCTTGGCTGTGGGGTGGTCAGGTATAGTGGTGTTGGCACGTTAGGTTGAGTTAGGTACATTCGGTTACGTCACGTTTGGTTAAGTTAGGATAGGGTAACTTTGACTTTTGTGCTGTACACTGCAATTCTGTGCACTTCTGCGACCTCTATTTCACTACTATACTCTGCTCGACTCTGCGGAGGCCAGCTATAGCGGTCGTGGCACGATAGGTTGGTATGTGTTGCGTTTGGTTGTTTTAGATTAGGTTACGTTTGGTTAGGATGGCTCTGACCTTTGTGTTATACACGTATAATCGGTGGATTTCTGCGCTCTTCTGTGCTGCAGCATGCTCTGCTTGGCTCTGGGGATGCCAGTAATATTGGTCTCGGCAGGTTAGGTTGAAATAGGGTACGTTTGGCTATGTTATGTTAGCTTTGATTAGGTTTGGGTAGCTTCAGATTTTCAGCTATACACAGCGATACTATGGATTCCTGCGCCCAACTGCCCTCTATTGCGCTCTGCCTGGTTCTGTGGAGGCGAGCAATGCTGGTCGTGGCACGTTAGGTGGTGTTATATTACGTTCGGTTGTGTTAGATTTTCTTAGGTTTAGTTGGGATAGCTTCAACATTTGTGCTCATCACTGATATTCTAAGGACTTCTGTGCTCTACTGTGTTCTGTCATATCCTTCTTGTGTCTGAGGAAACCAGCAATAGTGGTCGCAGCACGTTATGTATAGTTATTCTACGCTTTGGTAGGTTGTGTTAGGCCAGGTTAGGTCAGGGTGTCTTTGACTTTTGTGCTATGCATTGCTATTTGGTGGCTTTCTGCGCTCTACTGTGCTCTACTATACTCTACTCGACTCTGGGAATGACAGTAATAGTGATCTCGGCGCGTCAGTTTCAGTTAGGCTACGTTTGGTTAGGTGATGTTAGTTTGGGTTAGGCTTGGATATCTTTGACTTTCGTGCTGTACACTGCCACCCAATGCACCTCTGAGCTCTACTCCCTTGTAATTTGCCCTGCTTGGCGGTGGGGGACAGCTATTGTGGGCTTGGAACGTTAGGCTGTCATTGGTTAAGTTTCATTACAGGATAGGATAGCTTCGACTTTTGTGCTATAAACTGCTATTCGGTGGGTTTCTGCGCTACGCTGTTCTCTAATATGCTATGCATGGCACTGGGGAGGGCACCAATAAAGGTCTTGGCTCGATAAGTTTGTGTATTCTACGTTAGTTTAGGTTAGTTTATGTTAGGTTATGTTACGTTATCTTTGACTTCTGTGCCATAAACTTTAATTTGGTGGCTTTCTGCGCTCCACTGTGCTCTAGTATATTATGCTTGGCGCTGAGGAGGCCAGTAATGGCAGTCTCCTCCAGTTAGGTAGAGTTGGGTTACGTTTCGCTTCGTTATGTTTATTTGGGTCAGATTAGGATAGATTTAACTATCGCGGTGTACGCTGCCATTCAGTGGATTTCTATCATCAGCTGTGCTGTAGCATGTTTTGCTTGGCACCGGGCAAGCCAGCAATAGTGGTCGCGGAACTCTTTGTCTAGATACTCTACGTTTGGTTAGGTTACGTTCGGCCTGGTAAGGTTAGGTTATCATTGACTTTTGTGCTATACGCAGTTATTCGGTGGATTCCTGCCCTCCACTTCGATCTACTATAATCTGATGCACACTGGAGAGGCCGGAAATAGCGGCCACGGCACGTTTCGTTGTGTTTGGCTACGTTAGGTTCGGTTACGTTAGTTTGTGTTTGGTTTGGGTATCTTTGACTTTTCTGCTGCACACTGCGATTCTATGGATTTCTGCACTCCTCTGCGCGCTATCACAACCTGCTTGTCTCTGTGGACGTTAGGAATAGTGTCCTAGGCATGTTGGGCTGAGTTATGTTGCGCATGGTTGGGTTAGATTTGGTTAGGATTGGCTAGGATAGCTTTGACCTTTGAGCTGTACACTGCTATTCGGTCTGTTACTGCGATCCATATTGCTCTGCTCTACTCTGCTTAGCCCTCGTGAGGCCAGCAGTAGCGGTCGCGGAACGTCAGGTTGTGCAACGTTACCTCCGCCTCTGTTACGTTTGGTTAGGCTAGGACACGAGAGCAATGACTTTTCGGATATACACTGCTATTTGGTGGATACCTGCACTCTACCCTGCGTTAATATTCTGAGACAAGGAGAGTGTGCGAGAGCACAGTGGTGCGCAGAAACCCTCCGCATTGCAGTGAATAGCACAAGTGTCCAAAATGTCCTAACCTAATCTGACCTAACCACACCAAACCAAACGTACACTGACACAAACTGTCGTGCCACCACAACCATTGCTCACGTCGTCAGCGTCGAGCAGAGTATAGTAGAACCCAGTAGAGCGCAGAAATCCACCGAATAGCAGTTTACAACACAAAAGTCGAAGAAATCCTAACCGAGCCTTTCAAACCTAACATAACGAAACGTAAGCCATACCGAAACTAACGTGCAAAGAACACTATTAATGACCACTACAGCGTCAAGCAGAATATATTATTGTACACTAGAGCGCAGAAGTCCACCGAATAGCAGTGTAGAGCGCAAAACTCAAAGCTTTCCCATCCTAATATGTCCAATCTTAACATAAACCAGCTTAACATATGTCAACCTAACGCACACCGGACACTATGGCTGGCCACCCCAGAGTCGAGCATAACTTGCTAGAGGGCAGTAGAGCGCAGAAATCCATAGATTCGCAGTGTATAGCACAAAGGCCGTAGGTCTATCCCAACCTGACCTATTCTATCCTTACCGACCGTAGCATACCTCAACATGACGTGCCGCGACCGCAGCTCCTGGCCTCCCCCGCAATCAAGCAGAATGCAGTAGAGCGCAGTAGATTATAGAATCCCAAGTAATAGCAGTATAAAGCACAAGAGTCAAAGTAGCCTATCTTAACCTAGCCAAACGTAACACATCCAAACGTAGCCTAACACAACCTATCATACGAGGCAACTATTGCTGACCTCCACAGAGACGAGTGGATTGTACTAGATCACTGTAGCTCGCAGAAATACTCCGCAATGCAGTGAATAGCACAAAAGACGAAGATATGCTAAAAATACTCCGCAATGCAGTGAATAGCACAAAAGACGAAAATATGCTAACATAACCTGACCTAACCTAAGCCGTATGTATCTGAACCTAACCTGACATAACCT
>NW_016924037.1:0-523 GCF_001483705.2 Eufriesea mexicana
GTATTCTTCCTCCTTATATATGCAAGGAGGTCAGCTCACCACGATATTGCCCCAAAATGTCAATAAAATTGAATTTTCCAGCCAGGTTATGAAGCATTGCAATCGCAATAGCACGCCAATAGTATTCTTCCTCCTCGTTAATGCAAGAAAGGTATCTCACCACAGTATTAATCGAAAATATCAATCAAACTGAATCTTCTAGAATTGAATCTTCCAGTCAGATTCTATAGCACTGCAACTGGTACTGCACGCAAATAGAATCTTTCCTCCTTATATATGCGAGAAAGATAGCTCGCCACGACAATAGTCGTATATGCGAATAAAATTGTACTTCCCATGCAGATACCATAGCATTGCAATGGCTACAGCGCGCCAATAGAATCGTTCCTCCTTATTTATGAAAGAATGTCAGCTCACCCCGATATTAGTCGAAACTGTCCATATAAATACATTTTCCAGGCACATACTATAGCACTGCAACGGCTATAGCACGCCAACGGAATTTTTCCACCTTATTTATGCA
>NW_016924038.1:0-371 GCF_001483705.2 Eufriesea mexicana
ATTTCTGCGCTGTACTGCGATCGACAATATACTTCATGGCCCTGTGGATACCAGCAATAGTGGCCGCGGCACGTTATGTTTAGTTATAATGAGGTTGGTTAGGCTATGCTACTCTGTGTCAGGTTTGGAAAGCTTTTACTTCTCTGCTATACACTGCAATTCTATGGATTTCTGCACGCTACTATCCTCTGCTATGTTCTGCTCGACCCTGGGGAGGCCAGCTGTAGTGGTCGCTGCAGGTTAGGTAGAGCTCTGTTACGTTTGGTTAATTCACGGTTGGTTAGGTTAGGAGAGTATGGCACTGACTTTAGAGCTAAACACTGCTAATCGGAAGATTTCTGCGCTCGGCTGTGCTCTAATATTTTCTGCTT
>NW_016924039.1:0-2091 GCF_001483705.2 Eufriesea mexicana
ACAACGCCGTAGGGCGCAGAAGTCGCGAGATAGCAGCTTACAGCACAGATGACTAGAATATCGAATCCAAACCTCACCAAACGTAACATAGACGATCATGGCATAGCCCAACCTAACGTGCCGTGACCACTTTTGCTGTCTTCCCCAGAGGCCAGCAGAATCTACTAGAGCACAGCAGAGTGCGGAAATCCACTGCATTGCGCTGTGTAGCAGTAAAGTCGGACATATCCTGACAGAACTTGACCAAACCTAACCTACCCTAAGTGTAACTACACATAACGTCACGAGGCCATTATTGAAGGACCGCCAGAACCATGCAGTGCATATTGGAGCACAAAGGAGCACATTAGATCGCATAAATCCACCGAATAGCAGTAAATAGCACAAAATTCAAAGTACCCTGTCCTAACCTAGTCAACCGATCAAAATTCGAAGTACCCTGTCCTAACCTAGTCAACCGTAACTTTCACAAACGTTACATATCTCAACTCCACTTGAGGAGACCACTACCGATGGCCTCCACAGAGACAAGCAGAATGTACCAGAGCACAGTAGAGCGCAGAAACCCGCAGCATTGCAGTGAAGAGCACAAAAGCCGTAGATATCCTAGCAAAACCTATCCTATCTTGACATAACCAAAAGTAGCATAACTAAACATAGCGTCCAGCGACCACTGTTCCTGGCCTCCCCGTAGCCAAGCAGAATGTAGTAGAGCACAGTAGAGCCCAGAAAGCCACCAAATAGCAGTGTATTGGGCAAAAGTCGAAGATATCCTAACGTAACCTGACAAAGCCTAACCTAATTGAACGTAGACTATCTAAACCTAACGGGCCGAGACCTCTATTGCTGGCCTGCACAGGACTAAGCAGAGTATAGTAGAGCACACCGGAGCCCAAAAATCCACCGCAATGCAATGTATAGCACAAAAGCCGAGGATGTCCATATCTAGCCTAACCTATCCTAACCTAAGCAAACGTAACATAGCACAACCCAACGTGCCGAGATCACTATTTCTGGCCTCCCCAGAGCCAAGCATAGTATGTTAGTACGCAGTAGAACGCAGAAATCCGCGGAAAGCAGCGTATAGCACAGAACTCTGTACTATCATATCCTAACCTCACCAACCGTAACATAAACGAACGTAGTATATCCTCACCTATCGTGCCGAGGACAATATTGCTGGCATTCCCACGTCTAAGCAGAATATACTAAAGCCCAGTAGCTCGCAGAAATCATCCGCATAGCCGTGAATAGCACAAAGTTCGAAGATCACCTAACATAACCTGGCATAGCCCAACTTAACCGACCGCAGTATCACTCAGCATGACGTGCCAATCCTGCCCTCCCCAGAGTCAAGCAGAGTATAGTAAGAACGTGTAAAGCGCAGAAATCAACCGAATAGCAGTGTATAGCAAAAATGTCAATGCTATCCCCTTCTAATATTTCCAAACGTGATATAATCAAACGTATCCTAACTTAACCTAACGTGCCGAGACCACTGCTGCTGGAATCCACTCAGCAAAGCAGAATGTACCTGTGCGCAGTAGATCGCAGAGAACCACCACATAGCAGCGTATAGCACAAGAGTCAATCATATCACAACCTAACGCCACCTTGCCTAACCTAACGTATCGTAGTCTAACTAACCTTAACTAGCGGAGACCACCATTTTTGGCCTCCCAGTTCCAAGCACAATGTATTAGAGCACAGTAGAGTGCAGAAATCCGTGGAATAGCAGAGTACAGCGCAAAAGTAAAAGCTAGCCCCCTTACACTATCAAAACGTAACATAACCTAACGTAGCATAAATAAAACTTTCCAGCCGGGACCACAATTGCTGGCCTCCCGAGAGTAGGGCAGAGGACAGTAGAGCAGTGTAGAGAGAAGAAATCAACCGAAATGCAGTGTATGGCACGATAGTCAAAGCTATCCGTACATGCTATCCGTACCTAACATGGCCTAACGTAACCTAAGCATGCGTAGCCTGACTCAACATAACACGCCGAGGCCGCAACTGCTGGCCTCCCCGGAGCCGAATAGAGCATATTAGAGCACAGTATAGCAAAGAAGTTCATCGAACAGCAGTATATAG
>NW_016924040.1:0-498 GCF_001483705.2 Eufriesea mexicana
ATTTTCCAGCCTTATTCTGTAGCATTGCAATGGCTATAGCACGCCAAAAGTATCTTTCCTCCTCATTTATGCAAGAAAGTCAGCACCCCACTATATAAGAGGGAAATATCAATGCAATTGAATTTTCCATTCAGATTCTTCAGCATTGAAATGGCTATAACACGCCAATAGAATCTTTCCTTCTTATTTATGCAAGAAAGTTAGCTCAACACGATATTTGCCGACAATGTCTATAAAATTGAATTTTCCATCCAGATTCTATAGCATTGCAATGCCTAGAGCACGCCAATAGAATCTTTCCTCCTCACTTATGCAAGAAAGCTGGCTCACTACGATATTAGTCGAAAATACTTAGTCGAAAATGTCATTAAAATTGAATTTTCTACCCGATTCTGTAGCATTGCTATGGCTATATCACAGCAATAGCATCTTTCTTCCTTGTTTATACAAGAAAGTTAGCTCACGGCGATGTTAGTCGAAAATGACAATAAAATTGAG
>NW_016924041.1:0-678 GCF_001483705.2 Eufriesea mexicana
TTCAAAAAGATTCTGTGGAATTGCAATGGTCATTGCACGCCAAAAGAATCTTTCCCCCTTATTAATGCAGAAAGTTTGCTCACCAAGTTATTAGTCGAAAATGTTTATAAAATTGAATTTTCCACACAGATTCTATAGAATTGCAATGGCTATAGCACGCCAATAGTATCTTACCTCCTTATTTACGCAAGAAAGTTAGCTCACCACGATATTAGTCGAAAAGGACAATGAAATTGAATTTTCGAGACAGGTTCTAGAGGACTGCAATGGCAATAGCTCGACAACAGAATCCTTTCTCCTTATTTATGCAAGAAAGGAAGCGCACCACGATATTAACCGAAAATGTAAATAAAATTGAATTTCCAGCCAGATTCTATAGCATCGCAATGGCGATAGCACGCGAATAGAATCTTTCCTCCTTACTTATGCAAGAAAGTAAGCTCACCACGATATTAGTAGAATATGTCAATAAAATTGTACATTACAGCCAGATTCTATATGTCAATAAAATTGTACATTACAGCCAGATTCTATAGCACTGCGATTGCTATAGCACGCCAATAGATTCTTACCTCACTATTTACGCAAGAAAGTTAGCTCGCCACGTTATTAGAAGAAAATGTCAATAAAATTGAATTTCCCAGACAGATTTTATAGAATTGCAATGGCTATAGAACG
>NW_016924042.1:0-27992 GCF_001483705.2 Eufriesea mexicana
AATATTTTTAAAAAATTTTTCGAATTACTATTTTTTAAATATAAATCATTTTTAAAATTGAAATATTTATTATTCATAGCCAAATATTCTTAGAAGTTTCGTACATAATATATGTAACCAGACAATGTTTTAAATCCAGAACCTAAACGATGAAATGAAAAGAAGAAAAGATATCAATTTCATTATCCCAGAAGAGTACATGAATTTATAAAAATTCTGAAAATATCTTGCTGTTTACATGACACTCGAATTTGCCGATAGAAAGTTAAGTATGTATGCGCGTGTAAAATATGGAGTGTCGTGAAGATTCCCTTTGCTCGTGACACTGTTACAGCAATTTATTTGAGAGACTCGTGGCGTTGACCCAAAAACGTCAGATCGTAAGTGGTCCGACAACAAATGCGAGAGGATCGATCCCGGTAGTACAGATTCCTCGTTACTTTTTTCGACCCAAATTCGATAAGATCCCATCTCTCGGAAAATGTCTAGCAGCCTCGTTTTCACCCCAATCGTTTCAATTGATTCGACACCGTAGCAGTCGCTCCGAGTCCAATTCTTCGTTCAACATGATTCTTTCCCTTTAACGGAACATGTGTAATCTGGGTTTCATAATTATTTCACTTACTACGACATCTCCATTGACTTAGATTTGTAACCTTCAAAATGCGAAAATTTTACATTCAATCTTTCTTTTTTTTAAATTTTTGAATTTTTTGGAATTGAAATTATTATAGTTGAAGAGTTATAGGTTGAAAAATTGTGATATAATTATTAAGAGTTGATAATACGGTAATATTTTATCAATATTATTATTAAATTATTGTATTGGCATTTAATAATTATTTTTATGTTATTCCAATATTTTTGTATTGGAAGTTTTATGTTGGAGTCAGAATTTTATATTCTCTTTTCTCTTTTTGTGGAATTAAGCATTAGTAGTGATTAAATTATAATAAAAAATATAATTTCTATAAAATTTAGAAATATTTTATTTAAAATCATATAAAATCTGAGACCTAATCAAAAATATAATTAAATCAAATGACACTATAGAGACTAAATTGTAATTAGCATAGTGTTCTTATATGTTAATTTGTAATCCATTATATTTGTTATAAAGCTAAATAAGATTCAAAACTTGATTCAATTTATAGTGAAAAAGGAAAGAAAATATACAAATAAAATTTGATATAGTTTTATTCACTAAAACTATAATTTATAATTAATTACCTTTATCACAAGTATAAGTATAAAAATAAAACCTGAAGATTTCAAAAGTTCGGAATAAAATAATATTAAAAAATAAATTACTAAGAAATTGAAATTAATATTAAAAGGAAATTATAGACAAAAGTTCAACTTCGTATTAAAATTCCAATGTCCAGATAAAGTGATATGTAGAGCTTAAATTGTAATAGAAAATATAATTCCTACAAAATTTAGAAATATTTTATTTAAAATCATATAAAATCTCAGTCCTAATCAAAGATATAATTAAATAAAGTGACACTATACAGTCTAAATTGTAATGAGCACAGTGTTTTTATATGTTAATTTGTAATTCATTATATTTGTTCTAATACTAAATTAAATTCAAAACTTGATTCAATTTATACTGAAAATAGGAAGAAAATATACAAATAAAATTTGATTTAGTTTTATTCACTAAAACTATAATTTGTAATTAACTACACTTGTCACAAGTACAAAACTTGAAGATTTTAAAAATTCAGAATGAAACAATATTAAAAAATAAATTACTATAAAATTAAAATTAATATTAAAAAAAAAAATTACAGACAAGAGTCCAACTTGGTATTAAAATTCCAATGTCCAGATAAAGTGACACGAATTTTATCTGTTGTAATATCATGCACCAGTGTCAACTCCCATGGACGCTTTGACACGAGGTAACTGGACATATCTATCTGCTACAACCACATAGCCATTTAAATCGAGACTTTTGCTTGATTACACGACCGAACAAGTTAGCAGCTCAACTTCATATATCTCCGATAATCTGCCGGATGTTCCCGATTTAGACGGTACGAGTGCTCCCATGGGTCATTCTGTTCCACTTGTCTCTCCAGAGTTCTCTAATAGCGTGAGACCACCTTCTGATTCATCCCTCATTACTCTTACGATCTGATGGTGGGTCTGACATCGGTATCTGAAACGTAGCCTAACAATGAGGGTGCGGGGCAGATATCGGCGGCCATTGTAATTTTAACGAGAGTTTCGTCGATTAAATGACTGTTGCAGATTGCGTTACAAATTGTAGAAATAATATCAGAAGGAGTAGAGGGAGATACTCAAATTCTTTTAACAATGGGATATTTAAATTAGAGGCATTTAAATTCCAAAAGATAATTTTGAATCACCAGTTAATTAATTTTTATATTTTATTAGGAATTATAATTGGAAGAATTATTTTATGGTTGACAATTGTTTTGTTATATCAAAATCATTGGTTAGATTATTGATTAACGAATTTTTAACTTTAGGATTTAGAAGAATAAAATAAAAATTTTATTTTTAAAAATTTGTTTGGATATTATGAAGTGAAATAGAAGCTCTATAATGTGCTAGAATTTAAAGAAAATAGTATAAGATTAGAAACTCTTTTTCTATTACTAGAATATTGTTACTACTATTATATTACTATAATATTACTATAATAAATTAGTCATTTTTAAAGAATACTGGAATCGCTTAAATTTTAGGTTTAAGTAAATTTTGTTTAACTTTATATTTTTATAATATCTGGAATAAGTAAATATATTAACTGTATTAACTATACTAATTAACATGGTAGTAGGATAAATTAGTAACTCGATTTATAGGCAATTGGAACGATGTAGCATGCTAGTAAGATTAATGAATCCTAAAAGTTCAATTGTTCCAACTTCCGAAATAGTAATTTAAGATATTTAGGGCAAGACCAAGTATTTGAGCACGTTATGTATTAGAATGTCGACTTTAAATAGATTCTTCCTCTGCTCTGTACATTCAACAACTTGACTTTTTTCTACTTTCAGTTGATGACATTTTTCTATGGCAACAAGAAATGGAATCATATATAAAGTACCGATTTTTCTGTGTTAACAAATCACTCATGAATTAGTACATCTCACAACATCACTAGCAAATCTATCCAAACTATATTGTACGATATATTATACAATATAAATCTTTCAGACTATAATCAAGTTAGACTTTCTTGACAGCTTCTTGCTAACAGGTTAGTCATAGAATTATTAGTATAACATTATGAATAAATCTATCCAAAGAATCAAATAAGCTTATCCAAAGTGTCAATTTATCGACATAGGTACTTCCAGTCACAAACTATGATTTCATTATAAAAGATGAATCCTTTTCATTATAATCAACTTCTTGCCAATAGACCAATCTCGGAATAGGTAATCCTTATGATACCACGAGCAAGTCTGTCCAAAGGATGAAATAAGACTCTTCGAAGTCTTAATTCATCGTCACAAATACTTCCAGTCACAAACAAAGATTGGTCTAACCTTTTATTGCACTATGATTGCATTATTAAAGACGAATCTCTTACTGTATTCAACTTCCTGTCAATATAACAGCCTCGGAGAAGGTACTCCTTATGACACGAGAACCTAACCTATCCAGAGAGTCAAATAAACCTTTCCAAAGTTCCAATTCATCAATACAGATATTTCCACTCACAAACAAAAATTGCTCTAACCTTCTACTATGATTTCATTATGAAAGACCAATCTTCTTCGCTATAATCAACTTCCCGCCAACAGACCAGCCTCAGAATAGGTAATCCTCACGACACCACAATCAAATCTATCCAAAGAATCAAATAAGCCTGTCCAAAGTCTCAATTCATCAACACAGATACTTCCAGTCGCAAACAAAGATTAATCTAACCTTCTGCTATGATTTCATTATGAAAGACTAATCTTCCTCACTATAATCAACTTTCTGCCAATAGACCAGTCTCGGAGAAGGTAATCCTCATGACACGAGGACCTAATCTATCCAGAGAGTCAAATAAACCTTTCTGAAGTCCCAATTCATCAATATAGATACTTCCACTCACAAAGAAAAATTGGTCTAACCTACTATTGCACTATGATTGTATTATTAAAGACGAATCTCTTTCACTGTAATCAACTTCCTGTCAACAGACCATCCCTGTAATAGGTAATCCTCACAGCACCACAAGCAAATTTGTCCAAAGGATCAAATAAGCCTGTCCAAAGTCCCAATTCATCAATATAGATACTTCCACTCACAAAGAAAAATTGGTCTAACCTACTATTGCACTATGATTGTATTATTAAAGACGAATCTCTTTCACTGTAATCAACTTCCTGTCAACAGACTAGCCCTCTAATAGGTAATCCTCATTACGTCACAAACAAATCTGTCCAAAGGATCAAATAAGTCTCTCCAAAATCCCAATTCATCAACAGGGATACTTCCAGTCACAAACAAAGATTAATCTAACCTTCTACTATGATTTCATTATGAAAGACTAATCTTCTTCGCTATAATCAACTTCCTGCCAATAGACCAGCGTCGGAATAGGTAATCCTCATGACACCACGAGCAAATCTATCCAAGGAATCAAATAAGCCTCTCCGAAGTCCCAGTTCATCGTCGCGATTCTTCCAGGCGCCATCCCCTTTCGATATCGAGTACTTTACGATCGCCAAGAGGGTGGCCGTCGAAGGGGTGCGTTCCTGCGCTCGTAAATCAAGTTTCCACCGCGGAATTCCACCTGGGGAAAGGGGGTCGAGTTTCTGGGATTTTTACATCGCCGCGAAATGACAAATAACGCGTGCCACGTGATTCCTCTGTCTCGTGGAACCGAGAGGCCTCTGTCTGCCGATGGAACGAAGATGGCGCTCGAGAGATCCGTGGTCGTGGCTGTGAGACGCGGAGACAGCGTGGGGAGGGACCGATTTTTTGGTCACCCTAATGTTCGAGTTGGCGAGTTACCATTAAGTACTGGTCTTCTATCATCGTACTTTGGCGAGCGGATCATAAATTTAAAGGCCCATTCAACACTGTCGGGATCCTGTCTTTTTATATTTCCTCGCGCCCCACCTTTTTTATATAGGAATTTCGCTGTGATCGATTATGATGTTTTATTTAACACCGTCGTCTTGTTTTATAGTGCTGTAACACGTCGTTAATTACGTCGCGTTTCGTTATGGGGTAATCTCGTTTTGATTTATCCTTTAATGGCTGCCTCGATTTTTCAAATATACTCCGAGGATGTGTGTTTTAAATGATCCCTGGGAACATAATTGCACGGAATTGTGTTCCTTCTTGCAGCTTCTTGCATTTCACGTTTTACTTCTTCGAATTATGCGATGTTACTCGAGAATTAAATTTTCTTTAAGCTATATATTGGAATTTTGAATATTTCCTATTAAATTCTCATAGTGAATTACATTAAAGTTTTCATTATTAATTGTAAATATATGCAAGAAATATTTTATCAATGATAATTCTGAGTATAAAGACAGTATTTGCTAAAAATGTATTAAAAATTTAATTATGTTTTATATTAAACAATTTAAATAGAATTATACTTTAAACTTTAGTGTATTATTTTGCTGTATATTATATTGCAAATAAGAATAATATACATATATTTTATTACATATAATATATTTACAGTTGTCATCAATTAATTTTGACACTGAAAGGAAAAATTGTTATTTTTTAATTAGCAAAGAAAGGCTCATTTTAAATACAAAGTTACAATCAAATATATTTTTCACTTAGATTTCTTTGATTTAAATTTCTTTGTCTTAAACAATTCATTTATCTCTATAATAATAATTATAATAACAATTTCAGTTCCAGTAATATTATTATAATTTGTATCTTCAAGCATAACTTATATATAAAATTAAATTATAATTTTCTGTATAATTATAAATTCAGTATAATTATCAGCACAAGTACCCTATTGCTATTTGAAAAGGAGCTTTAGAATAATTTAATTTCACCTTCGTTTTAAGATACATTAAATTGAAACAGGTAATTAAATAATATAAAAATAACCAAAAAATTTATCATATAATTATAATGACTTCTAAAAATCGGAAATTTAATATTTTCACGATAAAGGTTTCCTCCACGAAAACCACAAAATTATAATTTTCAAAGCATAACTTGTAAAATTAAGTTATAATTTTCAGCACAATTTATAATTATAAATTCAGTATAATTATCAGCACAAGTACCCTATTGCTACTTAAAGAGCAAGTTTAGAATAATTTAATTTTAACTTCGTTTTTATATACTTTAAATTGAAACAGGTAATTAAATAATATAAAAATAACCAAAAAATTTATCATATAATTATAATGACTTCTAAAAATTGAAAATTTAATATTTCCATGATAAAGGTTTCCTCCACGAAGACCATAAAATGTTCATTCCATAAGTATTTCACGAAACTTTAAATTCGATGAAGTTTCCCAAACTCCTTCTTTTCCTTAATGGCCTTTAAACGTTCATAAGGATAGTTTGTGTCGTGAATAGAGAAGTATGTCGAGGAGAAAAAGAGGGCGCGGAATAAAAGAAACGTCCTTCGCTTTTCAGGCTTCCGAGTCGAATAGAAAACTAGTACTAAAAGCCCCTTCATTATCGTCTCTTCTTAAAGGATTCATAAATCTCCCGGTGTTTCAGCTCCGTTAGGATAGAACGTGGCGCTGCGATCGCTCGAGGCTTCATTGAAAGTCAATGCAGCCATGGCCTTAATATTCGTAAATTTCAGTTTGAACAAATTATGTCGGTTAGTCGATTGCATCGATTAGTTTCCACTATGGGAAAGCTCCTCGTTAGTCTACGGAGATTTAAGGTTAATTACGAGGATAATGTGTCTGTATTTTAGCGGTTATTTTATGCGATGTATAATATAATAGATTATTAATTATCATTATTTGATACATGGACGAAAGTTATTGCGGTATTGATAATTTATCTTTTTCTGAGATTGTTTTCTGTTGTATCTTTGTGTAATATTTTGTAATTATTTTACAGGAAATTTTAAGCTATGAATGTTAATTTTCTTCTTATTTTGATCTGGAATTTTTATTTTCTATTTAGTATTATTTTTAGTAATGATAATTTTCTGTTTTCCTTTTTTTTGAGCATAATATTTTGTAATTATTTTTGAGAAAATTTTAAATGAAGAATACAATTTTCATTTTTTGAAAAATAATACCAGTATGTGAAAATAATACTAGCACTATCACATGGTATATTACAATGGAATACAATATTTTGTAATTTATGATACCAAATATGATGCCAGTTTATATCAAAAATTGTTTGAAAATAATTATCTTCAAGATATAGTATTTGAAAATATTTCTGGCATTGTAAAATGTAAAAATAAGGTATGATACGAAATTTTATAATTAATCTTGAGTGTAATAATCATAATCAGATATATTATAGTTAATAATGTATAATGGGTTTAATTAATTTATTCCTTGAAAATAATTTAATTTCGTAATTAATAATAATTAATGTAAGAGTAATTTATTCCTTTCAATTTTTAGATATTTATCAATATCATGACTCACATATTTAACTAACATTTTTCTTAAACGATGATAATCTTAAAAATACCAATCTTTATTTATTTATCAGTCATCATACATTTACTAAATGATCAAACATCTGAAATAATAATTAAATAATAATTCAAAATCACCAGTTTTGAAGCATAATATTTTCTTCTACGTACAGAATAATTAAAAATAAAATGTGGTTACGAATTCGTTTCATTTTATCTTCATACAAAGTACATCATTATAAAATCCTTTACAAGTTATTTCAAACGTTCCCCGCCATTTTTTAAAATTATCTTCGTACCGTAATATTTCAAAGAATTATTCAAATTTAGTAATATCTTCTTCAAAAATATAAAAATCGGGAATAAAAACTGGCTTAAAATTCGTTGCCATAATATTTATTTAAATTCCACGCAAAAAGATGTCTTCCATCCCCGAAAGAGAAGACAATGAATTGTTTTAATACCCCATTTAGTCCACGAAAGTACAAAGACTTGAGCGCCATTTTATACCGTTTCATAGCTTTCAACGAAAAATAATCCAACGATATTTCCTCTCGTTTTAACAAACTAATATCGTACACAAAATTCGTCCTCCTGCCTAACGTATTTCAATTATACCCCGAGGATGAGATGACGAGAGTTGGTCGAAACAGATTCATTGTTAAAAGGATGCTTTTCAGAGCAAAGATTTAACCAAGTTTTAGAGGGGTCTAACAGAGAACATTCCGGTATTATTGCGTTAAGTTCCTCAATAAGACCGCTCGGACAACTCAAACAAAAGTATCGCTGGACTCCAGCTGGTTGCAGGAATTCTTGAAAATTCTAATTAAAACGAAAGAAACGAACCGTGTCGGGGGTTATTGTTGGCGGACACATTACGTTGACATTATTCCTGGGGAACTTGTTTCGTGTCTATATACTCGTTAATAATTTACCATAACGTGGATGGAGAAAGAAAAAGAGCTCGAGAAGACAAGGAGCCAGGGTCCTTCAACTTGGAGGAACAAAAAGACGGGATTATGCTACCAGGGGATACTAATTAAAAGTGGATGAATACGAGTTGCATTGTTTCGTAGATTTGTGCTGTGTTTTAAACTGCTTTTATTTTAACTTACATTGGATCTGAAGGTTTTATTAGCAATTGTAATAGACATAATGATAGACTTTTTAGCATAGGATAGGGGTGGAAAAGAGGTTATTAAAAGATTTTTAATTATTTTTAATAATAATATTCTTTATAGCTGCAATTTTGTAGTGTACTTTGGTTAATAGTTGGTATAGTTGTCGTTTTTAAACTGCTTTTATTCTAACTTACATTGGATCTGAAGGTTTTATTAGCAATTGTAATAGACACAATGATAGACTTTTTAGCATAGGATAGGGGTGGAAAAGAGGTTATTAAAAGATTTTTAATTATTTTTAATAATAATATTCTTTATAGCAGCAATTTTGTAGTAAACTGCTTTTATTCTAACTTACATTGGATGTGAAGGTTTTAATAGCAATTGTAATAGACGACATGATAGATATTTTAGCATTGGATAGGGGTGAAAAAAGGGTTGCTAAAAAATTTTTAATTATTTTTTATAATAATATTCTTTATAGCTGTAATTTTGTAGTACACTTTGGTATATTTAATAGTTGGTATAGTTGTCGTTTTTAATATACGTTCATTTTGGTATAATTTTTAATCATTTTAATACCAATATTTCTTTATATTTGTCATTTTTGGTACTTTCCTCTCAGTTTCCTTGTATTGGATTTTTAGTGAGTAAAGTATTAATTATTATAATAGTAATAATTATATATTAATAACATAATATAATAATAATAATTGTAATAATTATTATGAATATAAAGTTATTAATTATAGTAAATTATATTTTATATTTTAAAGTGAATTGCAATAAATACTGTGACCTAGTGGATAGAGCTACTTTTGCAGCATTAAACTGTATATATAATTTCCTTCTTAATTTTTGTATTTCTAGGTTATAATTACAATTGAATAACTATTTTCTAATAATAAAATAACACAACGAAATGAATTTAAATTTGATTTAAACCTACTCAATAATAAATCACATCAGAATAGGTAACACGCAGAAACTGAACTAAATGCTAGTTGGAAAATCAATTATCAGAGTACAGCTACCCAATATGTTTCACACAACTGAGCTTAATCATAGCTTTGAAACGATTGAGAATTGGAAAAAGTTTCCTGAAACAAAATGTAAAAATTATATAATAAATAATTAAGTTGTCAAACTAACTTCGTAGCTTTGTCATAAACAATCTTTAAAATGTATAATATACATAGATCTCGAATTTTTTAATATTTCAAAACCAAGCATATACTACTTACATCACTCTGATACTCACCGACACACATACAATTACACATATAAAAATCTACACTCATCACAGCACAAGTAAAGAAGAAATTAATCTCTTACCCTTCGTTTTCATTTACCTCACAGCGCATTCTATTCGAGGTTTCATTAGAATCTAACGTCACTGAGGGGGCTGGAACCGCAGCCATTATGTTCGTCATAGTGAAAATTCCGCGTTTAAAAGATTCACCGATCACGTCGACAGAATCTCCTACGGAGGATAAGCAAACAGATTTCCCTTGAAAATGACGTACAGCTCGGGCATAAATAAATAGAAGGATAAAAAGAGGAGAAAAAAGGAGAAAAAACTAGAAAAACCATGGAGCAGTAAAGTCAGTACAAAAGAATCGGTTCGAAAAGGCGCGCACCATCCATGTTGACAGACGCGTCAAACATACGTGGAATCGAAGTAGCGGTTTTTTGGCGCGGTTCAAACCCTGTGCCTGTCGCGCGACCCCTTCGAGGGGGTTGAATTTTTGTCGCAAAAGCCCCGAAAAGGGGTGATTCGTCCACGTGAAAAAGCTCGGTCGACGCGGATCGCCCACGGCCCTGCTAGGCTGGACCGCAATGTTTTCCTCCAATTTCACCCAAACAAACAGTCGGTTATAGATTTGCGCGGTTGTTCCCTCGTCAATTTATAATGAAGACCATTGTGCAACGAGAAATGAGAGTACAGCCTGGCTGGAAGTAGATTCACGGACGACTGGAAGGAAATATTGCAACGAAACGTCAGGAGACCATTACCGATTCTCTTTCCACTCCTATATAATTGGCCTGTGTATGTAATTCCATTGATATTTGTATGCCATAACCTGGCCCCTGTTGCTTTCGCACGAACAACACATTTTCGTCCTTGGATCCACGTGCTACGAATTGCGGTGGTGTTTTTATCTGGGAGGTTATGGCAGTGAGTTGGAAGTGAAGTGGAGATGTATGACATTTATGTATTTCGACTCTTTGCGGCACAGGATTTCGGACAATAAAATAGTCCCATGTTGCATAGAAAGTCAACAAATCAGAGTTCAACGAATTATTTCTTCTGTTGTACCGCGTGGTGTAAGAAGGATGAGGTCCACGCGGGTTTGGGTAGGAGTATGATAATGCTGCTACCCTCTTCTCAATGTGTCGCGTCACTTACGAGACATTGAGCACTTGGGTGGTGTAATAAAGCGCAGTTTCTGGTGTATTTACACTTTATTGCACGTTTTGTGAGTTGTACGATGATTGTGTGCAGTGTATCGTCTCAGCCTTTGCCGTTTCGTCTTGCTTCGTCTTCCGTTTTGTCTTCTCGTTTTATGCGTTTGACTGAGTTTCGACACCGTCTTGATGTTTTGTGTTTTACGTCTTACTACCGTCTTGTTCGTGTTACTCCTCACTGTCATCTTGCTTGTTTTACTCCTCATTGTCGTCTGTTCTCTCACTCCTCACCGTCGTCTGATACTGTGTTTTCTCCTCACTGTCGTCTGATACTCTCGTTTTGGCTACTGTCTATCGTCTCCTTTTGCCTTGGTTTGCGGTGATTGGAGGAAAATGAGCGTAGGAGGAAGAAAATTAGAGTTTTTTCATTGGACAAGTAGTTTTGGCGGACTCTTGGGTTAGGAGAGGGAATATGACAGGGAAGTTTCTCTTTTTGGTATTGCTTTGTTTTAATTTATACGTACGTCTGGTTAGCATTTTCGTGGGTCAGTCGCACGTGCGTCCCATCTATTGGGTCCGGTCTCAAGTATTACCGTCCCTAGTTCTTGTCTCGATTTATGATTGTCCATTCTGAAGAGGAACGGCTAGGCGCGCCTTCCAGCTATTATTGCCGTCGCAACATCTTCTCTTAATTATATCGCATTAAATCAATTTTTCTTTCTAAGAATATTACTGTTGAATTAGAAAGGGAGCCGGGTAAATTTAAAGCGTGGATAAAATAAAACTCGGCGTATCGCAACAGAGGTTAAAGGTTTTATTCTATAAACACTTAAGGGAGCACGTCTGACAGGGTACGTCTCTTTTCGACAAATGACTCAAGATTTTTGGGTTTTCTTTCACAGTGGCAAAAATCCTCACACCACATCCAGATCCTTTCAGGCCACGTCATAAATTCCTTACGCCTACTCCAACAATTATTTCAGATATTACTTTACGCAATCCAATCTCTGTCTTTTGGTACGTGACTGTGCAACAGTGCGAGATAAAGAGAAAATTTTCTGTCATTCTATACTAAAAATTTCTCATTATGAGATCTCGTTTAACTCTTTGGGACACAGGATTTCGGATAATAAAATAGGCCCATGTTGCATAGAAATTTTATTGCGTTTTAAATGAAACAAAATTGGTATATTTTTACTAATAAAGGAATCGCATAATGTAAAAACATAATAGCAGGAAAGGAAGATTGTCGCGATAAATCTTCCGCTTGCAACAATTGATGAATCTATACTGGCATGTTGAATGTTGCCAACACGAGCGAATACATTTATAACGTTTGTCGAAGGTGTTACCAACTGCTTTACCTAAATAAGAGGAAATATAAACCGATGCGCATGCAGCTATTGCAATATTTCAAGATGGGTCTGCGAGAAAATAATTGCGATACGATCAAACCTATATCTAGAAGCATTCTTCTTCCAAGAATAAACCAAATATCAATTTGCATTAAAAATTTGGCGGAAGAGAAGGCTGTAATATCAAATTTCTTTTCCGCCAAAGACTTGTATTTCACTTTCTTATATATGACGTACAGATAATGACAGTATCAAATGATACTTTCTGCGAGTATTAAATTTCCACATTGACCTGTCCCAGTGAAATAACGAAATAACCCCTGGAAATAACGAGACCGTTGAAAAGAATAACGGAATGATCCTTAAAAAAGAAATAATTGCCATAATTTCATCGAGATTGCGGATAAATAAGCGAGAAAAATGAAACAAAACCAAAGGTTGGAGGCATTTTAAAAGGTCACCGAGCGTTTATACACCACATTTCATTAACGTGCCTTTTCTCCCTTTCTTGGAGTCCAGGTTAAAGGAAAGCGTATAAATATTCTTCTACCCAGAAGACTCATCACGATCCTCGTGGTGAAGTGAACTCAAGGTTGAATTCCCAAGGACATTCCATTTTACCAAACCATCTTCACTCAGGTGCCACTTCATTTTTTTATTTCCCCTACCTGCCTCCCCTTTCTCTTTCGCTTTCGATGAGCAGCAAAGCGCATTACCTACTCGCTTCCTTAATTGACTATAAACGCTTAGTCTTGTTTCCCAGAAATATGCCCCTGAAGAGGACTGAATATACCTTCTCGTCGCGGCCACCGACGATGAACAGAGAACGCGAGAAAGGGAGTCGGAAAATTCTCTCTCCCTTTCATCCAACGAATGGAAAACCCTTTCTCTACTCGTCTCCACCTCTCTGTCTCCTGCTTTATACTTTCCCATCCATCCATCCTCTCTCTTCGTCAATCTCCTCTCCCTTCGTCCAGAGACCTCTCTTCCTACACGTACCTTTTGCTGTCGTTCGCCGGTTTTCCACGCGGTTCCTCTAACTCGCGAATTTCTTCCCGTTTGCCTCTCCTCTTTATATCCTCCACTCGCCCATTCCTGCGTCTACCTACTCTCATAATGCCAACTGAATCCTCGCCGGTGCCAACGAGTACCTGTTTGCAGGGTCAGCTTATTTCTTCGACCGGGTATTATGAATATTCGCGATTTTCATTCTCCTCGTCCTACTCTGCCTACACTGGCGCCCCCTTGCACGTGGACGTCGTGATCCTTGTCGTGGTCCTCGTCGTCTCTGTTATAGGGTAGTCCTTCTCCCTTGGTTATCCTCGATGGCGGTGGTTTAAAGCATATTAGACCTGCTCTCGACTCCCGGGTCCATTGCAAATGGGGAGGCCTAGCTGTGCCCCTTCTCCGGCTAGGGCACTGGCCAGCCCTTGAAAAACCCCTCGGACTTTTGGCTCGCCCGAATATCCCAGCCCGCTCTCCAGTCATCGTCTGGAACAATCACCGAATACTGGACTTTAAACGATCCGGGCAACACGGGTTGACGTTAATGGATTGCTTTGATGAACTTTGACATTGTTGCATCGGCACGCATCGATCGCCTTCTTCCGGCGAGTAATGGAGTTTGTGTAACGCTGTCACTTTTCGTTTACGCGGTAATTGACAGGGGTCGGTCTCCTCGGAACCCAGAAATTTCTGAATCTTTTGAAACTGGGATGGTTCGCTGTCTTGAGAATACGAAAGTTCGCACTCTCCCTTTGTATTTCAAATTCTTTTTATCATCTTTTTATTCGGTACAGCTCTTCATCGTCTTTCTTCGTTGAATACAAGCGCTGAAATTTCGAAATTTCTTCAAATATGAAAATTGTTTCGATGTTTTGAGAATCCCAAATTTTTCGTTTCTTTTTATTCTTGTAGTCCAAAATTAATTTTCATTATCTCCCGTGATACAGTAATGAAGTTTGTGTAATACTGTCATTTTTTTGCGTTTGAAGGGTAATTTACAGGGGTCGGTCTCCTTGAAGCCTAGAAATTTCTGAATCTTTTGAAACTGGGATGGTTCGCTGTCTTGAGAATACGAAAGTTCGCACTCTCCCTTTGTATTTCAAATTCTTTTTATCATCTTTTTATTCGGTACAGCTGTTCGTCGTCTTTCTTCGTTGAACACAAGCGCTGAAATTTCGAAATTTCTTCAAATATGAAAATTGTTTCGATGTTTTGAGAATCCCAAATTTTTCGTTTCTTTTTATTCTTGTAGTCCAAAATTAATTTTCATTATCTCCCGCGATACAGTAATGAAGTTTGTGTAATACTGTCATTTTTTTTTGTTTGAAGGGTAATTTACAGGGGTTGGTCTCCTCGGAAGCCTAGAAATTTCTGAATCTTTTGAAACTGGTATGGTTCGCTGTCTTGAGAATACGAAAGTTCGCACTCTCCCTTTGTATTTCAAATTCTTTTTATCATCTTTTTATTCGGTACAGCTCTTCATCGTCTTTCTTCGTTGAATACAAGCGCTGAAATTTCGAAATTTCTTCAAATATGAAAATTGTTTCGATGTTTTGAGAATTCCAAATTTTTCGTTTCTTTTTATTCTTGTAGTCCAAAATTATTTTTCAGTATCTCCCATGATACAGTAATGAAGTTTGTGTAATACTGTCATTTTTTTTCGTTTGAAGGGTAATTTACAGGGGTCGGTTTCCTCGAAACGTCAAAATTTCTGAATCTTTTGAAACTGAGATGGTTGGTTGTCTTGAGAATACGAAAGTTCGCACTTTCCCTTTGTATTTCAAATTCTTTTTTTTTATGTACAGCTTTTCATCGTCTTTCTTTGTTGAACACAAGCGTTGAAATTTCGAAATTTCTCCAAATATAAAAATTATTTTGATGTTTTCAGAATTCCAAATTTTTCATTTGTTTAATTTTTCTTTATTGTATTTCAAAATTGTCTTTCATTGTCTTCTTCAATGCAATAATGAAGTTTGTTTAATGTTGTTGATTATTTTCGTTTGAAGGTTGATTGACAGGGGTGGGCTTCCTCGAAACGTCGAAATTTCAGAATATTTTGAAACTGGGAGGTTCGCTGTCTTGAGAATACGAAAGTTTGCACTTTCCCTTTGTATTCCAAATTCTTTTTATCATCTTTTTATATATCACAGTTCTTTATCGTCTTTCTCTGTCGAGTACAGGCGTCGAATCTTTGAAATTTCTCCAAATATGAAAATTATTTCGATGTTTTGAGAATTCTAAATTTCTCGTTTCTTTTTATTTTTGTAGTTCAAAATTATTTTTCATTGTCAACTGCTATATGCTAATGAAGTTGTGTACGCTGTTGCATTTCTTTGTTTGTAGGGTAATTGGCAAGAGTTCGGGAACCTCGTAATGTCGAAATTTCAGAATTTTTGAAATTCGTAAGATTTGCAGTCTTGAGAATCCGCAAATTTGCATTTTTTCTTGGTATTTCAAATTTTCTTTATAATCTTCTTTTGTAGAGTACAGACGTTGAAATGTTGAGATTTCTCGAAATATGAAAATTCTTTTAATATTTTGGAAATTCTAAATTTTTCCTTTGCCTTTTATTTCTCTTTTTCGTAGTTCAAAATTCTCTTTCATTGTCTCTTTTCATGCAATAATGGAGTTTGTGTAACACTGTCGCTTTTTCTCGGTTGGAGGGTAATTGGCAGGACTTTGAGTTCCTCGAAACTTCGAAATCTGGGAACCTTTTGAAATTAAAGAAGTTATGAATTTTGAAAATTCTTTTTATCATCTTCGTCTATAAACCTCGAAATTTCTTTAAATTCAAATATGTTTCATATTTTGAGGAATCGAAATTTTGAATTTCCTTTTCTCTTTTCGTGACTAGAAATTTTAAAGATCTTCTTTCTTTATAGAACAATTGGGTTTGTGTAATATTTATATATTTCAAAATAATCTTTAACGTAAAGGGTAGTTAATAGGGGTAGGTTTCTCGAAACGTCGATACGTCAAAATCCTTTGAAACCCTTTGAAATCCTTTGAAATCTAAGAAAGTTTTAAGCCTGGAGAATTCGAAAGTTTACTCTTTTTTCTTGACTCGAAATTCTCTTTGATCACGTTCTTCTGTTAGGGTAGAAACGAAACCACAAAATCCCCCAAATTCAAGAAAGTTTCGAGTTTCGAAGGTTTGATATTTTCCATCTCTTTCGTTATTTAAAATTTAGGGAACGCAGACACGAAAAAATATAAAACTGTCAAGTGCGAAATCATTTGTAGATTAAAATTATAATTCAAGCTTAGAACAAAGAAATTACATCATTTTGTCAAAAATATATAGTAATCGGTGAAGATTTTTTAAACAGTGATCTGCAAAGCTCTATATATTTTTAAAAATATCTTAATTACATTAAAAATGCACAGTACCTTTTATAAAAGTATGCAAGATCCATTTTGTTGTTAATGGTGTTATTTTATGTTGATAAAGATTTCCTTGTTAAAAAATGTATTGAAATAAAAAATTTCATAGTCTTTACGGTTATACTGATTCCATGGAAAATCTAGGAAGGTAATTTAGAACATTTTAAATTCAGAATCCATTATTAAGATTGCACGAACATGTTACAACTCGTATTTAGCATACTAATTGCATTCTAGACACGAACTGGAGAATGTTAACGATGCAAGGAAGAAAATGGGCGTCGGAAATTTTTTGGATAGTCTGCTATGAAATATAAAATTGAGCTAATTCAAACCTGACCTAGTTCGAAATTTAATAAAATCAACCATTTGTCTGCATTGATTATATCATTAATTCAATATCATATGTAAATTATTTCCATTCATACTTGATTATTATAATATACGGATATAAATAAAAGGAATATGCTATTTAATTTATATAAATTAGTCGAAGCACTAAAATTTATAAAAATTTAAGAAATAAATTCGGATTACAAAGAAAACAATACCCTAACCTCTAATATCAGCTAACTTCGGGACCCTAGATTTTGTGGCGGGAATTTTAAAAGGAAAAATGTGTCAAACGAGTTTCAGTAGATAGAAAAATCATTATTGCACTCAAATTAAAACAAACTTCGTGAAATAATAAATTGTAGTAAAAATTGTTACCATTTCGAAGCTAAAATAGCTAGTAACAGCTGGTAATTACAATGGTCATTAACCCACACTCGTCAAGTGTCATAGTAACGGTAATTTCGCTGGTATTTCCTGAGTATTTCATATTTTTATTATAAACATTTAATAAAACTTCAAGCAACCTGTATTTTTATAATATTTCTTAATTATTTGTGTCAGTGAAATATTGATCAGTGACAAAAGTTAGAATTCGAATATATAAAATATATTAACAAAGTATGATAAGAAGAATTAAAATATCTTATGCATATAGTACATCTAATTTAAGTGCATAAATTATTGAAAATTCAATTCAAGTTATATTTAATAATGATTTAACCCTTTAGCTTCAGTCACCATTTCATAAAATTTGGAAGATCTATATTAATTAATATATCAAATTTAATGTAATGTAACAGTGTGCGAAGTATCGAAATCAAATAATTCTACAATTCTATTATTATACAATTCTTTATTTACTGTTCAAAAAAGTATCGTCAATTTTTTAATAGGGAATCTTTCAATTTCTACTCTTCTGTAGCCAAAAAATCGTCGAGTGCAAAGGATTAATACTGTTTGATCCATGATTTATTGTTCTATTGATGACATGTTATTTAGTTCATGACTTGATAGAATGCATAAAATTTTTCTTCACTTTTTAAAGATGTAAAAATTATATGAAAAATATAAATGATATAAAAATATTATAATACAAAATTATATAAAATATAGAAGATGTATATAATAATTTTATATATATAGATATTTATTTATAGATATTTATAGGTATTACTTGCAAATATTGATAATTTTATAAATATTTATAAATTTTATAAATTGTGTTACGTATTTCTATTATTTCACATTTATTACGTATTTCGAGACGCGTTCGATAACGTGTATGAAGTGTACGTATAGATTACTTCATTTTCAGTGAAAGCAGGGATTGAAACTCCTGTAGAAATAACTGTTTCAGACTGTTGTACAAAGGTTCTTTCAAAACAGGTATAAAGAACTTATATGGTGAATAACTCTTGTAAAGGACTTATATATGTTCCAGTTACAATTCCCTAGGTATATCGACTCTCTCATCGGTTCCCGCATCGATTTCACGGCAATTAAAATCACTAAATAATACGGTTTCAAATTATTGAACATAAGCACACTTTTCACAAAGACGTTATAAAAGAATAACTAATAAACAAAATTTCTTTCGAACCAGTTAGTTTTAATTGCTTCAAAAATGCATTTATATTAATAAATATTATTTATTTTCCAATGTTCCCGTTCTTTTCTTTCACGACAGTTTATTTTTGTTATCATAAAACTACTTTAAAAATTGATATCGCAATTATTTTCAACCTCTAACGAAAAATTAATACTTCAAAATGAATTAAATATAAAATATATTCAAAGTCATAGCTTAGAAAAATATAGTTGTTTGAATACATTGAAGGATACATATTTTTTAAATATTATTATACAAATATACTCAAAGATATAAATTTATAAAAGTATTATTATTAAAGTGTATTCAAAGGTACATATATCTTATTCAAAGTATACACATATTATATAATATATAGTATACGTATATTAATTACATATACATACATGTATATTACAGTTACTATAATTATATAATAATACTATTCTAAGAAGTACTGTAATTATACCATATAATCCTAAATGAATTCAAAAGTATTTTCAGATATTGAGGGTTCACATACACAGGGTGACCATTCATAAACTGATGGGTTTGAGAAAGTCATCACTCATTCTTTTTCAATCATTTTTATTTTGTAAAGTTATATCTTATAAAAATATAGTTGTTTGAATATATTGAAGGATACATATTTTTTAAACATTATTATACAAATATACTCAAAGATATAAATTTATAAAAGTATTATTATTAAAGTGTATTCAAAGGTACATATATCTTATTCAAAGTATACACATATTATATAATATATAGTATACGTATATTAATTACATATACATACATGTATATTACAGTTACTATAATTATATAATAATACTATTCTAAGAAGTACTGTAATTATACCATATAATCCTAAATGAATTCAAAAGTATTTTCAGATATTGAGGGTTCACATACACAGGGTGACCATTCATAAACTGATGGGTTTGAGAAAGTCATCACTCATTCTTTTTCAATCATTTTTATTTTGTAAAGTTATATCTTATAAAAATATAGTTGTTTGAATATATTGAAGGATACATATTTTTTAAACATTATTATACAAATATACTCAAAGATATAAATTTATAAAAGTATTATTATTAAAGTGTATTCAAAGGTACATATATCTTATTCAAAGTATACACATATTATATAATATATAGTATACGTATATTAATTACATATACATACATGTATATTACAGTTACTTTAATTATATAATAATACTATTCTGAGAAGTACTGTAATTATACCATATAATCCTAAATGAATTCAAGAGTATTTTCAGATATTGAGGGTTCACATACACAGGGTGACCATTGATAAACTGATGGGTTTGAAAAAGTCATCACTCATTCATTTTCAATCTTTCTTATTTTCCATTTTTCCAAGTTATATAGCATCCCTTGGGAATGAAGAACAAATCTATCACCGATATTTCCAAATAGAGTAATAAAAAGTGAGAGAAACACGCGTTGCTAAAAGCTGTTTTCCTCTTACGTCATTCAGTCTCCCAGTGGCCAGGCTGCATTAACAAAAGTTCCACGCACAAAACGCTTGGCCGCTTTCTTACTCTAATTAATCCAAACACACGCACGGTACTAAACCTCGTGAGAACGAAGTCGATCGATCGTTACCGTTTCTCTTACAACGTCCTCGGTTTACACAAAATCAACATCCGATCCCGCGAGGCGAAACCACAGCCGGAATATTCATTCCTTCCTCCGCTCTCCCCGTATTAAAAACAAACCAGACCCTCGACGCACAGACCGAATATCAATCGCTCCGGCTCTTAACAAACTTACCATTCAGGCGTCGCGAGCGTGTGGATCGGCCATGTTCTTGAGAATTAAAACAGCGCCGCGACCTATCCAACGGCGAACGGAGGAACTCATCGAACAGTTCTTGACCAGCACAATGTGCCGCGCGACGCACGTAGCCACGCTCTCGCCAGGCATTCGTGCGTTATTACACCGGCACAAAGGAAACCTTTTCGAGCCTGGAGACCGTGTTCCAGACAAACGCGATCTCTGACGGTCCAATGGGAAAAAATTTTATATACGCACAGCCACGTCCACCGTCTCGATTCATTGCACGGGAAATAACGAAGGGGGCCAAAGAGGTTGCGCGATTATTCTTCGCGACGTCAACGTGGCACCACTGCGTTTTAGCCTTCGCGTTGCATTCAACGCAACCGTACCGCGATTCCCGTGCGCTCCGAAATCGAGGATAGACCCGTCGCGACCCGATTATTCGCGTGGCGGCAAACTCGCAGGAATTTGGATAATACACGCCTGTTAATCCTTGAAATACCGTTTCAGCGGTATTATTACTCATTAGGAAATACTATACGAGGTTCCTCACACAGGGTTATGTATTATCTCTTGTGGATCCTATATCCTGCCATTTGGTATTCTGATGACCATCTTGTTATGACAGGTAGAGGGTATAGTGCGTTCGAGAAGAGATGGCGCTGCGTGTTTTCATCCTCACAGCTGACTAACTTCGTTAATAATTCCTCGATTATTGGTCGAAAACAGAGATGAAGTTCATCGGCGGCTGTAGCGGGACCAAGTGAGATAGGATATGGCAGAATCGGCGTAGCTTTAAAATTATTTTTACAGATCACAGTTGGAACTCCTCTTCTATAAGTTCGCTCGCTGGTTTGCCGAATGATCCTTAATGTTCACGTAGAATTAGATTAACCTTACCTGAACGCTGTCAACTTAACTTCGGTGGAAGACGCTCCTTTTTATAGTAATCAGCCGCCATTGCTTTTTGTTAGAACATTCTAATAGATGCTGGATTATTATTTTCCGAAAGTTATAGTTCGTTCTTGATACTAGGTCTAGTACAGGGTGAATATGAGAAACTCATAACATTATTATGAAACAGAAAACTAACGTTAATACTGCCATACCCTATCTCACTCGATCTCGTTACGGTCTGTCGATGACCTTCGTCATTTTTCGACCAATAACGATCACTGCCTATAATCTAGGGCGTGACAGCGAAGTTAGTCAGCCGTTAGGATGTAAATACGCAGCGCCATCTCTTCTCGAACGTGCTATAGAAGAACGCAAGGAGGGGATGCGTTTTGTCCTGGGCCTGCTAGTGGACTCCTTAGTAAGGCTTTCTAGCGGGCCCTGTCTTAGACAGGGGATACTTGGCATAGGAATATGTATTTTTGAGGGTCGAGGATTCACCGAGGACTTGCGAGAAACCACAATCCTCTATTTCCCATCTAACGCTGAGGGTGTGAACGTTGGTTGCCATAGTCTAAGTAAAACACAATGACACTTTGACGCTTGGCCATCATATATGCCAAGTGTATATCGTCACTAGGTCGATCTTAATTGACGACGATTAGTGACGGACGGTCCTTTGAGGAAGGTTCTGTCTAGCTTCGAAGTGGTAAGTGGACTGTATTTTAGGAGAACTCTCCTCGTGACTGCTCTGTCGGTGGTTTTATAAGCTTCGTCTGTTTACTGATTGGTTGCGAATAATATTAGGTGTGTGTGCTAGCTCCAGCGTCTTTCAGTGGTGGTGGTTGTTTAAACAATCTGGGTCCTTATGCCTGTCGTCTTAAGGGTGATATATCGTTGCTCGTTACGGTTTACCCAAGTGGTGGCATAGGTGACAATGAGTGTATAGACGTCAAGGGACGCTGACAATAAGGACATAAAACAGTCTTCCACTTGACCTGGGACATTGCGGTCCTAGGGCCGCAACACTGGTACTTGTAAAATTTCAGAGTCTTCACATTTAGATACACAATCTGTCCTAAACAAAAGGATGAACGGAATACCGGAAACGGTATTTCAAGGATTAACACCAAGTACTTGGAATATGGGGCAATAATTCAATTCGTTTTTGCGAAAAACCTTTTGTAGTCCCTACTCTTGCACCTCAAATTCGGAAACTCCATCTGATAACAAAATACATAGCTCTACCAAGTGTCTACATGAATGCTAGACCTAGTAGCTCACGGAATATGAAAGCACACGATATCAAGATAACGACACAGTCCAATTATTATTCGAAGTCAATCACAACATCCTCAAAGAGCCATTCGTCATTAATCCTCGTCAAGCAAGAACGACCTAATGACGATATACAACGGACCTGTTCCTTTGTTCAGTCCTTTGGAACTGGCATGCGCGAATATTAGTTATAAGGAGCACTGGAAGATGGGCGAAATTGGGGATATAGAAAATTTTCTGTGTAATAATTGCAGTGGCGATGAGATGACGTTTTTGGCGTATTTTGGTGTGTGTGGGTGGAGGGTGAAGCCAGTTTCGAGCGTATTCATAGTATCTGTTTAGTGAAATAGTAATGGAATGCGGTTGAAAGGGAAATTAATTTGATGAAATAGAGAGCGTGGTTCCTCTTTCATTTCGGATGAAAAATTTGACTTGGTTTATGATTACTGTATTACTGTATTTGCAAAGTTATGCTTTGAGTAGAGAGAAATTAATTGATGGTTAAAAACTGTTTCTAGAGGACTTGGAAAAGTTCTAAAATTGTAATTGTCGATGAGATTTCATTTTCTTTATTATTGTTTAATGAGATTTAAATAATAGTTAATTATGCGGAGAATTTGAATCAATTTTCCTCGTTTATTATTATTATTGGGAATTTTAATTAATTATTTTACCAGCAGAATTATCAAACAGTTCCGGAATGTTTGCTTTCATTTTGAAACGTGCAGTTGCTTGTGGAAAAATTAATTTTGATTTTTATTGAAATAGAAAATTTTATTCGCTTATTTATTTTCGTTATGCTATAGTATTTATTATAATTTCTGCTTTTTGGTTCCTAATTTTGGTCCCCTGATCAAAACAAATGTGTATATCTCTAGCACAATACTTCTGAATAAATTATACTCCGAATCTAATTATACACAATTCTGCATTTCATATTATATTCTATTATATGTATGGTCCACTTTGATATTATAAATCCAGTGATACAAACACATGAAAATAGTGTACATGTGTATGTAGTAGATCAATAATGTTTGCTCATTTCGTTACTAAAATAATCTTCTACTATCCCTTATTATTTATCATAATTCTTTATTTAATATTACTTATTTCATATTTGAATTTTGCTAATCCATTAATATAAATAAGGGAAGATATTATATATACACAATCTACTCATTTCTTCAACGTAATCCAATACACCAATACAAACAATCTCCAACAACTCCAAAATAATTAACCTTTATTATTTATCTGAATTTTTTATTTAACATTATATATTTCATATTTGAATTTTGCTAATCTATTGATACAAACAAGGGAAACTATTATATATAAACAATCTCTTTGTCTTTTCAACACAACCGAATGAACAATTTCCAACAACCCCCAAAAATAGCTACCCCTTATAGTTTACCAGAATTCTTTATTTAACATATTTCACATTTTAATTTTCCAAATCCATTAAAGCAACTACGTAAAATATCATAAAATATTATAAAATATTGTAAATACGTAAAGTATTATAAAATATATAATATATATATATATGCAATCTACTTATCCCTTTAGCATAACCCAATGCACCATTACAAACAACCTCGAACAAGCCCAAAATAATTAACCCTTATAATTTACCAGAATTCTTTATTTAACATTATGTATTATACATTTTAATTTTGCAAATTCACTGAAAGCAATACATAAAAATATTATATAGTATACAATCTACTTATCTCTTCAGCACATCCCAATGCACGAATAGAATCAACCTTGATCAACCCCAAAATAAATCACTCCTGCAACTGACCACACTTTTTCACCTACCATTACATATCATCCAATTTCATGTTGTAATGTCACAAACCCCATGATTATGATACAAATACGCGAAAGTACCAATAATAATTACATTAGTCGATTAACGTAATTGTATATCGTCAATAGGTCGACCGCAATTGGCGACGGTTAATGACGAACAAAATTTCTTGAGGAACTTGTGTTTTTAGTGGACTGTATATTTTGTAATTGTTCCGGTTAACTCTTCTGAACTCTTCGAATGTTATTGACTGACTGACTGGTACTGACCTAACTAACTTGTGCGATGCACGATCTTTCGGAGCCCATGGTTTCCAAAGGGAAATCGGTTTTCCCATTGGTGGTTGACAGGACCGAGGGTGGGCCCTCGGTCCGCGAATCAGATGCCCCCAAAGAAGGGAGGACCGTCTTCCGCGGCCAGGTCTGCCGGTGGAGGAAGCCTCTCCCTCAAAGGGGGTTGCTGGTGGGCCTCCCGCGCATTCGTGATCCTTCCTGAAGGACCCGTTACTTTATGGCTCCGAAAGTCGCGATATCGCACATGGACTGGTCCCTTTCTTTGCAGGCCTATTGTCAGCCAAATCCTAAGTGCTGTTGCCTGCTTTCTAACATTAATGGCTAAAGAATGCCTCGTGTCCGGTGACCCGAGGGAAATAAAGAATTGTTTGAAAATGCATTGAAAATGAAGATAGAAAGGACACGGAACTTGAACTAAAACAGCAATTAGAATCTGGCTGCCAGAAGACCCTAACGGTCTTCTGGGTCTGTTCTAGACAAAGAGCCGAACAAAATACCGGCACGACATTCCAAGGCTTAACAAAATACTAGAATCTTCTTTTAAATGCTACTGTGGGTCACAATATATATAAGATATCCGTAGTGTTCCTGATTTGAGAGTGAAGAGCTCCGAGGGACAGCGGGCCCTTTTAAATCCTCAAAACCGACTTCTTGAAGTCCATAGGTCCGTATTGCCCTGCAACCTTCGACAGGCCTGTCGTCATCGTTGCATAGGCGTAGCTGACTTCCAACATAAATCAGTTGCACTGGTCTGCCAGTCTTTCTCACGGCTGCAAGAAGTCACAGGGAGACCAATCTATCTCTGGAACAGGAAGTGCCAAAGCGGGACTGGATTTCGCGAAAGTGAAATCGCAAATACCCAAGGCTGTCGGAGCCAGAGAAGGCCGATTTTCGGTAATTCATATTTATGAGCACAGAGTCGGAGCACCGGGGATAAAGATAAAGATCCGGGGATGGGGTGGCTAGATTAATGCGTACACGAGGTGAATTTTTGCGCCTAAGTTAACGACGTCGTAAATAATAACATCGACAGGTCGATAATGCGAATGGCAATCGTCCTTCGTCCTCCTTTGGCTTCGTCCCACGGACTCTTTCTTCTCCTTTTTCGTCTCTGCCTCTCTTGTTGCTCGGAGCCGCTCAGCGCTATGAAGCCGTTAGTCATTCGCGACTGGTAACAACTCACTTCGGGGCTGCCGTCCATGGTGCTTCAAATAAAATTGCATTCATTATGTCAATTGCTCCGCAGTGTTATCCGATGAAGAGCTTCCGTTCGTTGAAACCGGCATTCTTCTTTAGTGACAGCGAGTCGATCGATTGTTATCGCTTCGATGCTGTCATTTTTGCTACGGCCAAGGCTCCCATTGCATGGGCCTACGGTTTGAGGAATGAAATCTCTCGGCTGGATACATGACGCTTTAGAAATGACGTGAAAGGGCTTATTAAAATTGTTCAGGCAGAGAGGCTTCGTTCGGCTCTAGAGATGTCGATGATACGGGATATTGTTGGGTGGTTTTGTTTTGGATACAGAGATCTCTTTTACGTCCTTTTACTTCAATCGGTTCTTTTAATATGCACTGTCGATATTATCTGGAATAATTTTTTAGTATTTGTTAAAATCGCAACATTGTGTGGTAATTATGTTTTGGATGTTAATTTGTATTATTTTTTGAATTAATTGAAATATTTATTTTTGTAATGTGGAGCAATATTTTTGATATTTGTGATTTAATAGTATGTTTAATATCGTGTTAGTATTGTGTTATGTATAGTTTTTTGGCGGATGAGTGGTTGTTTGGTCTGAGTACAATTTGTCGATATTATTTCGAATAGTTTTTGAGTATTTACTAAAATAGGTTTGCAACATTATATGGTAAATTATTTTTTGGGTATTAATTTATATTATCTTTTTATTTAATTAAAATATTTATTTTTCTAATGTAGAGCAATATTTTTGATATTTATTGTTTAATAGTATATTTAGTATCGTGCTAGTATTGCGTTATGTATAGTTTTTTGTTGGACAAGTGGTTGTTTGCTTTGAGCAAATCTTTTGTTTTTGATGAATAGACTGGTGAAAGGAGGTGTTTTAATACTGGTACTACAAAGGAAACAAGGAGGCCAATTTTGAATTTTGAGCTTTATTGTTAATTACTGGATATATGCAGGTGTTTCTATATGCAGGCAAAGAATAACTAACCTCTTTTAAGTGATGTTGAATATATATGTTTTATATATTACATTATAATAATACAATTAATAATAATAATACATGTGTGATATATAATAATTATAGTATATTATATTTTATTGACTATATATATATAATTACTATTGTCATACTGCTGTAATTATCATTTTCTAGGTATACAATATTCAGACTAGTTATATATAGTTATAGTTTATAATATTATAGTTAGCATAGATAGTTCTAATTTTAATACAATGAGTATTAAAGAGTATTTAGGTATATTGATTATTATTAATTAATAATTGATTATTATATTGAGTATGAAATGATTAGATACATTGATTATTATATGAATATTAAAGAATATTTATATTATATTTTAATGAATATTCAGGGTATTTAGTTATTTAATGAAATATGCAGATTTGGTTCAAATTTATGAAATAATATTATAATTGTAGTGAAACGCCAGTCTTGAGTATATATAGATATAATTACAAGTAAATTGGAATATATGACACAATAAATAATGAACTGTTACTGGTCTTCAATTTTGTATTTCATTTCTCTATGCATGAGCTGTTAGTATTCATAGTATTATAATTAATTTTCATATTAATTAAATTACTAATTTATTACTAGGCTTTATTATGGCTTGACAACAGATATTTATGCAAATGTATATTTTTATACGAAACAAGTAAACTTATAGAATCTAGACAGAAAATCGCGTCATCAGAGAAATCTAAAAATATGATTTCTACTTTGCATATTTTCCATATTGCATGTGTTTCGCATAATTGCTCGTCTTTCATAAATGCGTAACCTACCAGAAATGTAGATAATATATTAAAATAAAATAAATGAAATAATATATTAATAAATAAAAATAAATTAAAATAAAATATAGT
>NW_016924042.1:28460-61864 GCF_001483705.2 Eufriesea mexicana
TTCAAATTACAAATAAATCTTGTATACATCTGACACATATTATATACAATGTATAATATATTATATTATATACAGTATTTAACATATTACATACCAAATCCCTACATAGTATAGTTCAAATTACAAATAAATCTTGTATACATCTGACACATATTTCGCATGTCATGTGTCTTTCACATTTCAATATGTCATACCTGCAGGAAGATTCACCACTGTCTCAGTTATCAGCTACTAAGCCTATGGATACCAGCGTCTACTAGATAAAGCAATTATTCTTTCGCCATAAACAAATTCTAAATTTAATTAATTATACGTAATTACTTCCTCAGCTAGATTCCTACACGCCGCAAAGCCTAAAGAGTTCACGACCGTCTACCGAGCTAACCACTTGCAGTATTGGCTCTGTCTCCTAGTACCCTTGTTTAGTCCTCTGTCTCCCTCCACCTTTAGTCCTCTGTTCTCCCGTGATCTACCTTCCAAAAGCTGGAAAGATGCCCCGTAGAAAGACCGTCCTTTAATTAATTAGGCCCTTGAGCGTTTGAAAACAAAGAGACATAGAGCGAGCGTCTTAAAGGAACGACACTCGATCACGAGGAGGAGCTTTGAACGAAGGAGCACGGCGGATCTTTGTCTTCGACACGCGGGCCAAAGATAGCGAGATTGACGTGGCCACAGTTGCGAAAGCGTAGATTCTCTCAGGATTCACGTTGTTTTCTAGAAACAAAATGAGAGTAGCGACGCCCACGCCTCAAGGCTCAGACAGATTACGTCGTCGACTGACTGGAGCTGGATGATCCGTCAAAGAAACGGTTCATCGACTCCATAAAGGAGTTCTTCGGCTATAACGTCTTCCACGATCACTTTGGAATCCTACCAAAGTTTCTTCCCCGTGTATCGAACAAACAGCCGTGTTGTTTTTCCATTGGTATCGATCGATCGCTGGGAGCTATCGATCAGGCTAGGATTTTTCGCTCGCTCTGCAGCTGGGCTCGTCTCTTTGCGAGCAACAGATCTGGAAATTTTTCCAGCTTGTCAAACGAATCGACTGTTAACTCGAATATGTCTTTAATATTTAGAGACGCGTGAAACGCGTTACCGAATGTCGTTCTTTCCTCGTGTAACGATAGTATTCTAGATGTCAACCTAACTTGTACGTTGATATATGCAAAAGGTTTGGAGAATTGTTTTATTTCGTTTTTTGTCCTTCGAGTTATGTAAAATTTGGGGTAATTTTGTTGGAATTTGAGGTTCGTTGACAATTTGATTCTTGATAATTTAAATCCTGAAAATAATTATTTATGGAGACTGATAGCGTATGAATGTTTAGAATTTTTGTAATTTTGAGTAAAAATTTATATTTGTTTTGTATTATAAAGATATGTAAATAGAAGTTCAATATGGGGTTGTGAAAGTACAGGTTTTGCCTTCTATATTGACACCACAAATGTTATTGTACGATTATTCGTCAGAAAATTAACGTGATATAGATTAAATTTTGCTAATCACTATATTTGGGAATAATTTTTAACTACACGCTAGTAACATTCTTCGAGTTTTTTCTAGTTTCTTTGTTTACAATTTGATTCTTGATAATTTAAATCCTGAAAATTATTTTATGGAGATTGCTAACGTAGGAATTTTTACAATTTTTCTAATAAAAATCTGTCTTCGATTCCTACTAGCAACATCTGAATAGAAAATTAATATAGAGATGTGAAAATACAGACTTTGTTCTTTATATTGACTCCAGAAAATTTATTGCACTATTATTCGTCAGAAAATTATAATTATTTGAAAATTAACGTGGTATAGCTCTATATTTAATAACAGTTTTTTACTATACGCTAGTAATATTATTCTAGTTTCTTTTCGTTTCTTCTACTTTCATCTAGTTTCTTCTAGTTTCTTCTACTTTCGTCTAGTTTCTTCTAGTTTCTTCTAGTTTTTCTATTATCCCTAGATAATGTAACTACTAGGTATATTTGTCCATCTACCTGTTTATTTGCTTGTCAAAAATTTTTAATAATATATGCACTCGAAATTTACACAAATTTACGTAAAATCTAATTTTTTTAAAATTGGAAGATTTAAATAAATAAAAAATATTGCTAGAATAATAGATTTCTTGTTGAGTATGTAAAAAAAATCTTTCTTTTCCCATACTTAATTATTCCTCTAAAAATAGGAAGGGAAAATTTGCTCAGTGAATTTTTATTTAATCCTACGTTAAACACAAATATTGTTTATAATTTTCATTTTATTTAAATGCAAGGAAACCGAATTCCCGGAGGCAATTGAAACTCTGGCAATCTCCCCTTCGTTACCTTTTTGCACTGTAATTAGTACAAGCACGGCTTTTATGACACCCCTCGAAAAGCATACACAACCGAAGGATGAACGGACTTATTACTCAACCTAATAATTTGAAAGCGTTCAACAGCACTTTCATATTACGGTGTCAGTTACGAGGTAATAAATTTTGAGTAACGCGTTCCTTATTCCCTCGTATTTTTATTTCCTATTTTTATTTTCCGAGGAACAAGGATGCTGGACTTTGGGTCATTATTGATCTTCTTGCTACATTTATTTTGTAAATTTATGGCGTCTCTTATAAATTCTGACTGGACAATTTCCCATAAGAATCAGATAAACGGTACACGCGTCTTGAAAATGGAATCAATTTACGTCTGACATAGTGTTTTGCTATAAATATTAAAATATACAAATGAAGACATAACTCATGAACGCCAACAAAGAAGAGCAGTATCTTTAAAGTATAATGGAAAATCTACTGAATATTTGCTATACCATAAATATTTCATGACATCAATTAATAATTTGAAATTATCTAACAATTTTCGTTTTTGGTTGTATTTAAACAAATAATTTCTGGACCTGAATAGCTCAGTAATAAAATTATTTATGATAAAAACAAATTATTAATTATTTATTATAATGAAAAGTCATCAATAACTAAATTATCAACATGTATGTATATCTAATATAGTTATAATTACAATAAGCAAATATAATTCAAAATTTCGAGTTTAATTCGTGGAGACAAAAATATAGTACCATATAATAATACTGAAGTATGTGTACCTAAATATAATATATGTATATACATAACAATAATTGAAGTATATACATCTCTACCTCAGGAAATTAATATTAATTTTGTCAAAAGTGTCTGCATATCTCTAATAAAACCAATAAGTAAAAATAAAATATTTGGAACTAGTCATTTTACGAGCTTGAATAATTATAATACAATTCTGGTCTACCTCATCAACAGACAAGAGGTAGTAAAGGCTGAAAAATTTCATCTATTAGCCTTAACAAAGTCACAGATGTCCTCGCAATCATCAGAAAATGTATACAGAATATCTAAAACTCGTCCTAGTATATTCTTCATCCCATTCCCACACACACCTATCTCATAACGCTTCATTTCATGCCAAACCTGACCCAAAAGCTACATCCTATCCTCTTTTTCCGATACATTCTGTATAGCCTCGCATATTTCTAATAACACAAATAACCAGAAATAAAACATTTGAACTAGTCATTTTAAGGACTGGAGTAGTTATAATATAGTTCTGATCTAGCCCAAGAACAGACAAGGTGCGATAAAAGCTGAAAAATTTCGTCTACTAGCCTAATCAAAGTCACAGATAACCTACCCCATGAACAGACAAGGTGCGATAAAAGCTGAAAAATTTCGTCTACTAGCCTAATCAAAGTCACAGATATCCTCACAATCACCACAGACATCGAAGTTTGCTATATAAATGTATTTAAAACTCGTCCTAGTATATTCTCCATCCCATTCTCAGACACATTCGTCTCATAACGCTTTATTCCACGCCATACCTAACCGAAAATCTTCATCTTGTCCCTTTTTGCCAGTATACCCTGCGCAACGTCCAATATGTCTAATAACACGAATAATCAGAAATAAAATATTTGAACTAGTCATTTTAAGGACTTGAGTAGCTATAACGTAGTTCTGGTCTACCCCATGAACAGACAAGTTGCGATAAAAGCTGAAAAATTTCGTCTACTAGCCTAATCAAAGTCACAGATGTCCTCACAATCACCACAGACATCAAAGTTTAGTATATAAATGTATATAAAACAGCTAAAATTCGTCCTAGTATATTCTCCATTCCATTCCCAGACACATTCGTCTCATAACGCTTCATTCCATCCCAAACCTAACCCAAAAGCTTCATCTTGTCCCTTTTTACCAATACATCCTGCAGAACGTCTGATATATCTAATAGCACAAATAACCAGAAATAAAATATTTGAACTAGTCATTTTAAGGACTTGAGTAGCTATAACGTAGTTCTGGTCTACCCCATGAACAGAGAAGTTGCGATAAAAGCTGAAAAATTTCGTCTACTAGCCTAATCAAAGTCACAGATGTCCTCACAATCACCACAGACATCAAAGTTTGCTATATGAATCTATATAAAACACCAAAACTTGTCCTGGTATATTCTCCATCCCATTCCCAGTCACATTCGCCTGATAACGCTTCATTCCACGGCAAACCTAACCCAAAAGCTACATCGTATCCCCTTGTTCCGGGACATCCTGCCCAACATCTTCCACCCCATACCGTAAGAGTAACAAGATAGATCGGTGCCTGAAACAGGCGAAGCCGCAATTGCCTTCCCTTCACCGCGAGAGCATCTCATTGAAAGAAGCCCCTGGTATCGAAAAGCGGATAACTCGATAGGACGAAATCACTCTTTCAATATTCCCAATCATGTACTTGTAAAAGCACGATCGGATCCGTGCAAAGGCGAAGGACCGTCGCTGCTGGATGCGTCCCCGAGTCTCTGCTTAATTGCACAGTCCGGTCGCATGCAGCACGGGAAACAGCGAGGTTGGCAGGACTGAAAGGAGATGCGCGTCTGGTAGGGGGCGTAAGAGAAAGGAGGAAAACAAGAAAACGTCAAGAGGGTGAATCGGTTGAGCGCGCCGTCGGGCACATTATTAAAGGAATCCGTCTGTCTGAGTATTTCCGCGACACAATTAAGCGCCTACTGTACGGTGACCGTGAGCTGTCCGCCCCCTTCGTTTCCTCGCGTTATCCCCTTTCCCGTCTCCCCACCTGCCACTACGCCACCCCACCGTTCCACCGCTGCCCGGAGCCCGAGAGTCCAGGAAACCGGCTGCATTCTCATCCCGTGCCGCCATCTTCGATCCCCTGTAACGTGGCCCGAAGCCACCGGTGCAATCTACCCGTTAGGACCCAATACCCATCTCACCCCCATGGTATCCTCCGCAACGAGGATATGGTGTCCGACGGCTTTCTTTGCAGCCAGTTCCATCAGCTCGAGTTGCCCCGGCAGTCCGGGGGTGGGCAGGCTACCGTCTGTCCCTTTATAATGCATCTGGACCTTCCGTTTCTCTTCGAATCTTACTCTTTTCTTGTCCCCGTCCCTTTGTTTCGAACTGCCTCTTTGGAACCAGCTAGTCAACTTTCCGCGTGCCTCCTTAGTTTGCAATCCTTCCGCTTCTTTGAACTGGAAGTTCAGACTTCGACGGGGCTCAGTCTGGATGAGATAACTCGATGTGATCCTTCCAGTCCTTCAGACCAATGTTATCCTTGCTCTGCAACGCTGAGACTTGCTATTGCTCCTTCCTTTTTGGCTAACTTAAACGTGGTCTGCAGTGTCTAGGTCAGGTGTTTGCACTTGATCTGGTTCCAGTTTTCGCGCTCTAAAGTGGTGTGTATAAGCTACGTTGACATTCTTATCTGGTGTTGTATATATAATCGGTACTAGTTGTACCAACCTAACCTAAGTCCACTTTGGTCACGATGTGTCCTATTCTCTTTTCGCTAGACATGACATGTCCAGCTGGTCTACTAGCTTCGTATGACATTTGTCTGTCTTCACGGTTAGATATGGAGGACCTGTTAGGCTTCAACCAATCAGCCCGTGTTCCTTCCTTGTGCAAATCTCTGAATTCTGCATAGTGCTCGGGGAGATCGTACCAGAGACGGTTTCGTTTCTGCTTGGACTTGGGTTTGCACATGCAGAGGGTCCGCTTGCTGCTCGTTTTCTCCGGTATTTCTATCGGTCTAGTCCGAACTGGTCAGACAGTTGACCATCCCGATAAGGAAACCTGTCATTCCGCTCTCTATGTTTCCTCCACCGTGTTTTCCATTTTCGCGTTTTCTCTTTTTCCTCTTCGCTACGATTTCATTCTTGGGTTCTTCGTCCTCGGTATCCTCGTTGTCTTCGTTTGGGTTCTTTTCTCCCGGGGCTTCGACTGATGACTTTAAGGGAAGCAGCGAGTTAGACCGGACAATCACGTCGAAATGTCTTTGTCCGTCACAGCAGTTCGTCTGCAAATACGCCGTCTCTCTCTGCGGTCATTCAGCGAAGTACGTCATTGTCACGCGACCACATTGTTCGAGGACTCTCGAGCACCGACCAGGAAAAAGCGAAGAAGAAGGACCTTGTTCGTTTGTCCGTTTGTTTAGTAATTATCATGGGGAGCCACGATGAGCGGCCGCTGAATCGTGGATACTCGTTCCTTAAGCATTATCCGGGTATCCGGACAATGAAACATGGTAAATATTTTGATGAAACATTTTTATTATGCAAGGATACCTCTTGTTTGTTGAAATTATTCACCTTTGGCATTTGCAAACTTCATTTTCTCCTCGCCTTTGTTTTTCAGGCATCACGCGTCGTGGTGTTGGTAACACTCGACGGTGATTTTTAGGGGAATACAAACAGTAATTAGATATGAGAAAATTAAAATACTCCTTTTACCTTTTCTGGAACAGCATTGTTCTTAACTTGGACTATTATATTTTATATTATTATGAAAAGATAAATTTATAAAAATTTTAACAGTAAGGGTACATATTTCTAGAAATGTATAAAACAAATTTATACAAATTTATAACGAATTTAAAATGAATAATACAAAGCTATACAAACTTAGTGCAAACTTCAGAGTATGAGTTTATAAGAATTTTTAAATTAGGGGCACAAGAGATTTTTAATTTTTGAAATTGGACAAGATTTATAAATTAACAAATTTAATTTAATTTGGATTTAATTTTCCCAATATTCTAGCTATTAATTTGATTCTCTTCGACCATTATGTGATAAATTGATCCTCTTTTGCTCTAAGATATACTTATATGAAAAAAGAAGCTTATTGAAATTTTAATATTAAAGGTACACATTTCTAGAAATGTATAAAACAAATTTATACAAGTTTGAGGGACGAAGATACAAATTTATAACAACTTTAGAATCAGCAGTACAAGATGATGAAAATTTAGAGTAAAATTCAAAGTATGAATTTATAAGAATTTTTAAATTAAGGGTACAAGAGATTTTAAATTTTTGAATTTGGACAAGATTCGTGAGATAAATTGACGAATTTAATTTAATTTGGATTTAATTTTCTTTATATTCTAACTACTAATTTGATTCTCTTCGACCATTATATGATAAATTGATCTTCTTTAGCACTAAAGTATACTTATATGAAAGAAGGAATTTATAAAAATTTTAATATCAAGTGTACATATTTCTAGAAATGTATAAAACAAATTTATACAAATTTGAGAGTCAAGGACACAAATTTTAAAATGAACAATACAGAGTTATAAAAATTTAGTGCAAAATTCAGAGTATGAGTTTATAATAATTTTTAAATTATGGGATAGAAGATTTAAAATTTTTGAAATTGGTTAATATGCATTAGATAAATGAACAAATTTAGTTCAATTTGGATTAAACTTTCCCAATATTCTAACTACTAATTTGATCCTCGTCGACCATTTTCTACCATTATATGATAAATTGGTCCTCTTTTGCACTAAGATATACTTAGTTCGAATTTTTGACCATCAATTGACAAATCAGCAGTGAACGCGTCGCAAGCTCCTTAATCACGTTACACCGAGTTTATAGGTCTGGCTCACGCAAGCCACTAACTGATGAAGCTATTTAAACCGGTCTCCTTCCCAAACGCAATCTGGACACCAATAGGACATAGAACATAAACCCAACGAAGCTGCAAAACCGTGGAGTAGAAAAATAATTCCTTAGAATACCAAACCTCTGCGTCACAAGTACGCAGTAGTTACACGAACGGCCGCATGAGCGCGCTGCTGCTGCGGTGCGATGCGACGTTGCCGCGTCGCACGGTCTACCAGATGGCGCGCGGTAATTTCGCACTGTCTTAGCCGCGTTTCTTCTCGCGCAGACTCTCTTTTCAGCTCGGTTCTCAAGTCTGGTATCTGCTTATCCCGAAAGCAATCGAATTGCGCGCATCGTAAAGACGTTATTCAATTACCAGGGGACGGGGCCGGAGGTGGAAAGTAATTTGCAGACCCGATTCGATTACTTTTATCGCAGGTTGCTATCGGCACGGTCGTTGCGTACTAATTACTCTTCGACGACGACGCAACCTCCACGTCAACCTCTTTCTCACCTCTGGACCAGCGGACCCCTATGTCGCGGGTCTAGCACAGTGGCGCCCCACTGTCACCTCTGTCTCTGCCTCCCTAACGGCGAAGGAGCACGATCGATGAGCAGCGAGGTTAATAATTCTGATGGGGCTGCTCCGGCTGGACGTGTTATTAGCTAAGCGTGCTGCCCGATCACGGAACAGAACCTAATGGGTACAAATATTTAAATAAGTCATCGAGAAGGGGGTAGCTAGGCCGTGGGGTGTACCAGGCTACTGCTTCCGAAAAATTTCCATCGGCAGAACGCGATGCCACCAAGTGTTCCATGCACCGAGTTCTAGGGAAAGTTTAAATGTTGCGGCTGAAACTTTTACACAACTTCCTATGTTCGACGCTGCTTCGACCCAGATACCGCTGTGACGCCTCGGTTCGGAGTTCTGATTTTAGATACCCTGCGAGAAGGGAGTAATGTAATATTTTATCTACGTTTATGGTAATTAAAAAGCGGTGCTGCTTGTAATTATTTTACGAAATTAGTATCGGAATTTTTAGTTCACTTGACACGAAGTGCATTAAAGGAACTAAATTTTGATGATTTTATTAGCAGTTCTGGATATTTCAATTTTATAATGAAATAAGACTTTGCGAAGTGTGAGTTATATTTGATATAAAATAAAATTTCCAAGTGATATTATAATATGTAGGAAATATCGATTAATTATAAATTATTATAATTAGGAATGACAATAGCGTTATAGTAATTTAAATAAAATTATTTATTTAATTGCTATTACTTGATCTTATGATTAAAACATATTATAATTGCACTAATAAAATATATTTTATATTTATATTATAAATATATTTTTGTATGTACATTTTTATTTTGAAAAACAGTTTTATATACATATATACATTTTTTGTTTGATATATAATTTTATATGTGCATTTATAATTTGGTACATATTTTTCATTTGATATATAATCTTATATTTAAATTTTTATAGCACAGTATGTTTCATATATATTTGTTTAATTTTATGTATACTTTTTTTTACTTTACTTTATACAATTTCACATTTTATATACGTGTACATTTTTAACACGAATCATTACCTTCAGCAGCCCCATTTAATTCAATGACCCTTGTATAATTATTCCAACAATATAGTTTCTATTTGATATATAATTTTATATATACATTTCTAATTTAGTATATCTTTTTCATTTGATACATAATTTTATATATAAATATTTTATTTATAACATACTTAAATTGACTTAAATATTTCCAATATAATTTTTATTTTTAATTACATATGTACATTTTTAATTTGTATCACTATTTCCAATAATCTCATTAAAATTCAATATTTGTTAACTTATCTTATGAACGAAGTATGTTTCATATATATTTTTAAAATTTTATGTATACTCTTTTTTTACTCAACATGCAATTTCACATTATATATACATATACACTCTTAACCCGAATCATTACTTTCAGCATCCCCATTAAATTCAATGACCCTTACATTATTCCAACAATATGGTCTTTATTTGGTATACAATTTTATATATACATTTCTAATTTAGTATATCCTTTTCATTTGATACATAATTTTATGTATAAATATTTTATTTAAAACATAATTTGCAATAAATTTCCAATATAATATTTATTTTTAATTACATATATACATTTTTAATTTATATCGTTATTTTCAATAATCTCATTAAAATTCAATGTCTATTAACTTATTTTGTGAACAAAGTACGTTTTATATATATTTATTTAATTTTATATATACTTTTTTTTTATTCAACACGCAATTTTACATTTTATGTACATACACACTTTTAACCCGAATCATTACTTTCAGCATCCCCATTAAATTCAATGACCTTTACATAATTTCGCCAACAGTGCTGTTTATTTTCAGCAAACTTTTAATTCCACACACGATTTCATATACGCAGTTTCACTTTCAACCCCATTAAAGTTTAATACCCCTTACACCGTTCCATCCCACTGTCCTTTGCAATCCACGAAACGGTATAAAACGCATAGTTGGCAATGAAAAAGGGGCAACAATTCTCGCAGCTTTGCATTCACTCGTTTCTCGCATTTTTAATAATCCCATTGGAAAATTAGTCTCGTCACCGTGCTAGATAGCCGTATAATTTATCAGATCGTTGGCCACGCGAGTTGCCGCAGGAGTTGCTATTATTTTAATGCACTCAACGTGTAACATGATACGGAATATATCCCATAAATCCAGCGACTAAAAATCTCTTCTGTAATCGAGTATTCCCGAGCAGCTGCAAACACAATCGTTTAGTTATTCGATTATACGCTCCCCTGCTTCATCCCCTTCGTTCGCTTGTTCTCCAGCTTCATGCTAATCTCCCAGGAAGCTGAAGAGCCGAGGCTGAAGACGTGGGACGGGGTCCGTGGCTCGACATCAAGGGCATCGGAGAATCCTTCTAGCTTTCATTATTGTTATTGCTATGTCGACGAGCGCGGTACAATATTACCATCTCCATCGCTGTCTTCCACGTTGTCCTTATCCTCTTCTTTACCTTCTCAACCGTCCCTAGATATTCGGCCACGCCATGTTTCTTGGCCCTCGGGTTCCATGTTGATTGCAATTTACTATTTTATTAACTTTTGTTAATCGATTTCGAAATTTATACGGATTGAACAATTATAAATTCCCACAGTGAGATCTCTAAACCGCTAATGTTAACCTCGAATACCTCGAGCCCCTTTTCTATCAGTTGATGTAACTTACAATAACATTCGACAACTTTAAAGTGAATCTAATCGCTATAATTTACAAATTCTCAAACATATGAAGAAACCAGATATAATTGGGAAAAAATGATCAATTCTTTAATGAACGTGTCTTCAAAAATGGCCTCAGGAACAGTGATCGGTCGATAAAGAAGTTTTATTGATGCACCTTACTCTTTTATTGATTACTGTTATTTTATATCTCGAAATAAATTGAGAAAGTGAGGTTAGAACGTTAATACGAAGTATCTCGATTGTACTTTGGCTGAAAAACGGGGTCCTCGGGACCAACAGCACGGACTCCAGTGAGTAATCGTTCCGGACGCCACCTGGTGGCAGCCACGAGTATTAAAGCCCGGTAAATTCAAGAGAGGCTGTTGGATCAAATTTTCCATTCCACTTCGATACAAAATTGATCTCAAGGTAATTCTAGGCATGATCTAGGCATCAGAGCTCGGTAAATTCAAACGAACTCTAGCGGAGAATCGATCAAGTACCGATACTCGTTCTAAACGCCATCAGGTGACGGCCACGGGAATTAGAGCTCGGGAGATTCGAGGATAGCTGTTGGATCAATTTTCCCATTTCAGAGAATTCCAACTGCATTCCACTTCGATACAAAATTGATCTCAAGCCACGGGTATTAAAGCCCGGTAAATTTAAGAGAGGCTGTCGGATTAATTTTTCCATTCCTCTTCGATACAAAATTGATTTCAAGGTAATTGATCTAGGTATTAGAGCTTGGTAAATTCAAACGAACTCTAGTGGATAGTCGACCAATCGGTACTTATTCCGAACGCCATCAGGCGGTGGCCACGGGAATTAAAGCCCGGGAGATTCAAGAGTAGCTATTGAATCAATTTTTCCATTTCGACAGCTTTGTTTTGAGCTCCTTCGTTGCATTTCTTTAACATCGTTATCAAAAAATTGTTCCTTGTTTGCATTGTTATTTGTGGAATCATATCTAAATTGCAAATTTGAATATGTAGTAGTATTGAGATAATTTATGTACGTCGTATAGGTTAGGAGTTAGGTTATGGACGTCATATAGGTTAAAAGTTAGGTTATGGACGCACGTTTGCGTGAAGAAATTAGGTTCGATTATTTACATATTTATTAATCAGCTTCGCACTTTTTAATCATCAACAATAATATTTATTTATATATTTAATGAGAAATACTTTTATCATAAAAAAATTAATTGTATACTTAAATAATATGCAGAATAGTATTTGATAAGAGTTATTTAATTGGAAATATAGATTAAATTTGTTTAATTTTTAGTTATATATGTGATTCTTATTAATTGTTTTGTAAATCGATTACTATATAGTACTTACTATATAGTACTTTACTATATTTTTTGATTACTATATAGTACTTTACTATATTTTTTGATTACTATATAGTACTTTCATATTATTGTAATGAGAAAAGATAAAAGGCAAAACGTATTTATAATTTTAATTTTGAATCGTTTTATTCTTTGAACGACACTTATCGACCACCCTATAGAATAAATGTGGTAGAGAATTAAAGATGGGTAAATGAATAGATAATTAAGGGACTGCTAGATTGCAGTAGAAAATTAAGGTATACGTTAAAAAGAATTTTCGTCAATATTAATGCTGACACGTTAGCCATAACTTGTCTACATTTGGGAAAAAAAATTCGTCTACCCCGATATGTATGTATGCACATAGGATGGATGTGGCTTCCGTGAGGATCGTAAAACGCGGAACCTTTTCGTATCAGGATTCCCCTGGCGAACCTCATGTTTCTCAAGAGACTTATTATATTTTGAAAAATATTTGAATCCTCGCGAGTAAGACGTATCTGTCAGGTTGTCACGCTTGATATCACCCCTTGAAATAAGTTTGAAATTCCAGCCAGCATTGGTTTTCTCTCATCTTAACAATTCCGTAATAATATTTTCATATTTTCTCAAAAATATTTCCATTGCTCTTACTAAGTTTACATTTTCAGTGTAAAATATCCTTTCCTACCTAAATTTTCTAAAATTACCAAGCTTTTCAAATTTTCTAAAATCTCTACATTTTATAAATTCTTGAAATTTCTTGGATTTCCTTAATTTTCTACAGTCACTAATTTTCCTGAATTTTAGAAATTTTAAAAATTCCCTAAATTTTAAAAATTTTCTGAACTTCCTTAATTTTCTACATTCCCTAATTTTCCTAAATTTTAGAAATTTTAGAAATTCCCTAAATTTTAAAAATTTTCTGAACTTCCTTAATTTTCTACATTCCCTAATTTTCATGAATTTTATAAATTTGATAAAATTCCTAAATTTCTTTAATTTTCTGAACTTCCTTAATTTTCTACATTCCCTAATTTTCCTAACTTCTATAAATTTGATAAAATTCTTAAATTTTTTAAATTTTCTGCATTTCCTTAATTTTCTACATTTCCTAATTTTCATGAATTTTATAAATTTGATAAATTTCCTAAATTTTTTAAATTTTCTGGATTTTCTGAACTTCTTTAATTTCCTACATTCCCTAATTTTCCCGAATTTTATAAATTTTATAAATTTCCGAAATTTCTTAAATTTTCTAAATTTTGTAAATTCTCTAAATGTTCCGAATTTTCTGAATTTCCTTAATTTTCCACATTCCCTAAATTTCCTGAATTTCCTAAATTTTTATTAAATGAGAAGGTACAGTAACATAACCTGACAAAAGACACGTGTCTTTGAACTACGAGTTCCGCTGTCAGCATTATTATTTGTAATATTGCCTATTATATTGAGTATTACTTACGACATTGCGATTATAATGTGGATACGTATTATGCTCGAAAGCACGATAATTTTCTTCATACTTTCACAGTCGCAGAAAGCCATGCGAGCTGAAAACTCGTAAAATTAAGGAACGTATATTCACTACTGACCATCTACCATGTAATTTACGTAATAGTAAATTTTGTATTATTAAGATCGATGATCTTGCATAAACTTCGTTCTAATAGCTTCCGCATACCATGTGCGCTACAATACTCTAATGGAATTTGCGATAGAGTTTCGAAACCTTGATGAATGTAACTTTTCTCGATTTATTCGTGAAAACCTTCTGCTATATTATATTGAAATAAGAAGTTTGTTTTAGAGATTAATAAATTGATTAAAGAGCTTATCTCGCTGGTTTGTTAATTAATCGGGAATCATCAAGTTTCTATGGTGTTCATGTACTTAGTAAATGCATGGTATTAAATGGAATTATGAAATTATGCGAAGATGTATGTTATTTAATTTATATTCTCTTTCTTTGATTTTGTAAAACATAAAACAAATGTAAATTTCTAAATTAAAACTTTAAATTTAAAAAGAAAATTCAAATAAGAAATTTCTAATTCAAGTTTTGAATCGCTATTATAATTTCAACGTGTTCAACAATTTGAATAATTCATTTTTAATTTCAAGAATTTTGATTTTAATATTTATGATATTTCCTAAGGGAATTTTTGAGACTTTATTACAAATGTTAATACGTCAATAGCATAAGTTATTAACATATTAACAAAATGTGAATTCATTTAAGAAATATGCAGGTATATTATTTCCCATATTTCTATTTATTTTCATAACATTTTAATTATTACTTATTACTGACATAGTAGGTATTACTAATTATTTCAACTATCTTGCAAAATTAATATTGATACTAAAAAAATTTGCAAATAGCAATTATGACGTTTCTAAAAGAGTTCTAGAAAAGAACACTTACAATATATTAAATATTTACAATTATTTATTTACAAATAAGAAGTCTTGTAATTTTTGTAACAAAGAAATTCTAATTTCTTTATGCTTGACTTTTTTAAAAATTACGTCGCATAAGTACCATACCTTATTAAGAAAATAAATGAATGAAAAGAAAAAAATTTTTTTGAATATCATGTCACATAGTTTTCTTTCTTTCTTGTTTTTTAAATTAACAGAACTAATGTTTCATAAACAATTTCACTAATATTTCTTTTTATCACTCTATTTTCTACTACACCCCAATATGTAATATATAATATAACAATTAAAACGTATAATATTTTACCAAGATTAAACACATGTGTTAAATATATCCATATAAAATGGCTAAAATAAGGAAAGCTGGGAATTCGAAATCATTTAGGAGAGATTGAAGTGTCATCCGAATAAAGTCAGCGTAATTCGACCGCAGAAGACAGAGTGAAACCGCGGCTCCATTTACTAATTACCTTAACGACTTTTGAAGTACCAAATAATCTGATGAAATGATAACCACTTTGGTAAAGGGGAGAAAAAGGAAAGCCGGGGTTTAAGGAAGACCTTTGGCCTGATAATCTGTTCATTAAAGCGTAATCGACGATTTTAATTGCAGTTCGCAAAGATAATGAAAGCACGGGGAATATCGATCTTATCACTTGTTCAGTATTTTAATAACGCTATATTGATAATGATTAAAAAGCCCAAATGACATTTAATATCGTCACAAAAATATGAGATTAATTATTATAGGGAAATAATAACATATATTCACATTCAAAATATCTGTATTTAAATATCTATTCTTTTATCGTGAAAATTAAGTTATCCAATTTTGATATTGTAAATCACTGATAGTGAATGATGAAAGTTATTGATATATATATACAATTATGTAATTAGTGAAAATAAAAGTTTATTTGGATAATAAAATGATTAAAAATATATTTGGCAGAAAATGTAAAGGATTGTTTGATCCTTGATTTTAATTATGAGATTTGTTTACTATATAGTAAATAATAATTAATAATTAAATTAATACATATTTCTGATAATACATATATGATTATTCTAAAATTATTTTATAACTGTATTCTCATATTACATAGAAATTATAATTAAATTAATATATATTCCTCATATTACATATATAATTATTCTAAAATTATTTGATGCTTGTATTATAATTGTTGTTTAAAAATGTTGATTCACTAGGAATCTCGATTAAGAAATTGGTAAAACAAAATACACGTAGATATCAGAACTAACTAGTATATCCTTATCACTATAATTTGAGATCTGCATCTACTAATTTCCTATTTCATGTAGACACAGTTTTTCCTATCCTACCTAATCTTAAAAATATTCTTTGATATAAATTTACTAATAAACTATACTCTTCTTCCATTTCTATAAATTCCTTATCAATACTAGAACTCTAATTTACAACATACTTAAATATACTATTGTGTGTCCCAAAATTCACGCAAGAAATTTAATACAAGACACGATTTTTGTGAATAAAAAATTGAAAATATTACCCAAAAATAAAGACGCTTTGTTCTTTCCTATAACGCCCTATTTTTAATAACCCTAATCTATCAGCTGACACACTATGCTTTTTTTCTCATTGACAACACCGTAAAATTCAAATTTCGCGCGAATTTTAGACACCCTACATACAAAGAATACTAACAAAAATAAATAAAAGTAATAAAAATAACCTGTGTATACTAATAAATAGCATCATTAATCTATCAAAAAACAGCTATGCATTTTCAACAATTACAAAAAGTAACAAGCACAAAACCAGCCATTTTACCTAGCTCGTTAATTCTAGTGTCAGACGCTAGGTGGCAGCAACAAGCTCCCTATATCTAACCTACACATCAAGTTATTTTAATTATTATACAACTACTTCGCCTTCGTTTATCTCGTTTATTCTCGTTTACAAAGACGTTTTACCTTTCTAACTCGTGCTCCATCTCGTCTTATACTTCGCCACTTATCACGCGATAAGTTGCCTAACTATTACCAGTGTATCAACCCCAGTGAGGGACTGAAAACGAAGAACAAGTGGTGTTCCGTCCCGGAGAGCGTGTTTATAATATGATTTTCATTCCAAGGCTTACACTTTTAACAGACCTAACGGTTTACAATATATTTTATATCGCGACTGCAATTCCGGAGGATAGATCTGCCTCACCGCCGTTCTAGCGGATTAAGTTGCAAAGGTAAAGGCGAAAGTTTAGGAATTTTTACAAGTACCAGACTCGACAGATGGGACCCACGTGTGACAGACCCAACGAGCAACGGACGGACACCGCTTATAAATCGCATCATTGACCATCAAAAATCGGCTCCTTGACAGTTTCCTACTCCTTAGCCAAAGGTCCTTCCGTCACACCCTCTGTCCAATTAAAACTCCTTACTTTTCCACCACCAACGTTTATTTTGCCCAATCGGAACTAAACTGGAGAAAACACCGGACAGGACACGACGAGACACGACATAGATCAAATTCGAGAAATCGGTTCGTCTTCGACACCGATCCTTGAAACATCTTACTTACACGTATAAACGCGTGTTCGAAACGGTACCCCGTTCAACGTCTCCATTATAACTATTCTATACTTTCTATAAATAAACGCTCTCTTTTATCAACGCGCACTTCGGGATCCTTATTATTACAACTAGTCACGCGATATTAATTTGGCGCGTGATAAGCGTTCTAGGATATCGAATGGATTCGATAAATAGAACGCTACAAGTGGGTTGACGTTGAAGGAGTATTTATTGTAGTATCAAACTGGACGATGATTCTCTTATTTCACAGTCGTGGTAGCAATCTAGGAAATTTGATGGGGAATTTCTAATGCAAAAGTTAATAATCCAGACGATGCGTACCCTAGCTATTTCTCGTTCATGGACCTGTTCCATCTCCTCCGTTTAACGTCGTAAAGTGTTACTACATTATACTGGACTCTCCATAGCAATTATAGACGAGTTATACACTCGATAGGGATTGATGCACGGTTGATAAGGAGCGATACGTCCTTGTACTTAGGTAGTGATATCACGAGTGTACAAGATAGGAATAGCGGAAGGAACGTTGGAGCGAGGAGAATAGAAACCGAGGGAAAAATGGAAGAGTGGAAGCGAAAGTAGTTGTCGCCGGGTAAATAAAAGCAGTGGAGGCTGGGATATAAAAATAGAGGAAAGTGATGGTTGCGAACCTGTTCCAATTGGTCATGGAATAAAGAAAGCGAAAGGCAGTATGAAAAGTACATGGCAATCGTTCGCGATCAATATTTCCTTCTACAGGGTGGATCTTAAATGTACTGCAACGAAAATCAGAAAATTAACTCTTTGTACTCGAGAGGTGAGTCTAAGTCACCGTTTAATCAAATTCCGAACACCTATGTTAATTAACATATCAAATCTAAAATAACCTAAGATTGCATGGAATGTCGAAGTAAAATAATTTTAAGTCTTAATTTATACCCGGTTTCTTATTTATCGTTTCAAAAATATCCTCGACGTTACAGCAGTAAGTTTTTGAATTGCTATTTCTCTGTAACGAAAATAATCATCGAGTGCAAAGGGTTAATAGTTTCATGTATAAGACGACACATGTTGTGGGACACCCTATATACAATACAACCATTGATTACATAATATGGTACCATTTCAAATGATCTAAATCGATACCCTCATGAACACCATCACCATCACGACGTAATTATGAAAATAATACCCAAAAAATGAAAAAAAGAAAAAGAAAAGGAATATGAAAGTTAATATATATTTCAGTCGAATATTTGAATCGAGTCACGTGACATTCGGTCTCCTTTCAGTCGTTTCTCGAGCAGTGCCGCTTCCTCCAAGATCTCCGATTCAAAAAGCCCGCCGAAATCGAGGTGGCGCGTGAGGTAGCCACGAATCGTAAACGGGGGTACAAAAATATCCATGCACTGGACGAGAGTAAACGCGACGAAACATGATAAGTTTGTAGCGATAAATCACGAAGTGAGCAGCAGAAAGGGAAAACGAGAGAGAGAGAGAGAGAGAGAGAGAGAGAGAGAGAGAGAGAGAGAGAGAGAGAGCAAGGAGAAGGAGCGAGAGAGACAGAGGCAGAGAGAAGACAGAACAGGATAAAGGGAAGCCAGAGTGGCTTCATAATAACATGATGGTAATTGGACGAGAGAGGCCCACATCCTAATTAGCCGGGACGCTGACATTAAGAGTGCACTGTTATTATCAATTAACCGCGCCGATTGATACACGTGATCATCGTGGACCGGACGTACGCACGACCCGCTTTTTATAACCACGAGAAATACCGCGATCCGGTATACCATCAGCGTGAGGTTATGTCCACAAACCATCTTTATCACTGCTTAATTGCTGTCCGCTTAATTGCGCGTTCTTTTCCTTTTATTTCCGCATACGTAGAAATTGTATCGTAAGAATTCGAAGCTCTTTCACGATGGAAATAACGAAGACTGCGATTTTGAATTGTGAGTACGTCGTTGTTTGTTTGGAATGAAGTTATCGAGGTGTCGATTGCGATTATTAAGACAGAGGGCGTTATAGGTAAGAGATGGACTGCGTCGGTGTTGAAAGTGAGGTTAGAAGAGACTCGTGGAGGGAAATTTTGAAGCGTTTGGATCCTTTTCTTTTATTTTTAGATATGTGGGATTTATATTGCAAAAATTAGAGGTTTTTTACGATGGAAATAATAAAGATTGCGATTTTGAATTGTGAGTACGTCGTTGTTTGTTTGGAATGAAGTTATCGAGGTGTCGATTGCGATTATTAAGACAGAGGGCGTCGCAAGTAACAGATGGACTGCATCCATGTTGAAAGTTAAGTTAGGAGAGACTCATAGAAGGAAATTTTACGGTGTTTGAATCCTTCTCTTTTATTTCAATATATGTAGAAGTTATATTGCGAAAATTAGAGGTTTTTTCCGACGGAGATAATAAAGATTGCGATTTTGAATTGTAAGTACGTCGTTGTTTGTTTGGAATGAAGTTATCGAGGTGTTCATAGCGATTATTAAGACAGAGGGCGTTGTAAGTAAGAGATGAGCTGTGTCGGTGTTGAAAGTGAGGTTAGGAGAAACTCATAGAGAGAAATTTTGCAGTGTTTGAAGAGTTCTTTTGCCTTATGACGCGATTTCGTTTTCAAATATAGTTGCTCTCCTTTTATAAATAGGATTTGACTATTTCACTTTCATTAAGTCCATGTGAGTATTGGTTATTTTGTAATATTTATAATTTATCTATATGGCTCCAGTGAATAAGCGAACTGTCACATGGGCTATAAAAATATCTCGTCACGTAGACATATTTAATTTTCCTGATATAGTGCGACTTTTAAATATTTTCTTATTTGTTTCTTAATATTTTTTACTGATATTTTAACAGTTGTAATATTAACGTTAATTTATCACGAGGGCAACTTTAATCATACTTATACTTCAGTATAATCTCCGTGTTTTATGCTGTTATTATTTAATATACTACTATCATTCTGAATCTAATTTAAATAATTTTCCACTGTTTTTTTTTAACTTTAGTTAAAAGAAAAATAGAGAATCACGTATATTTATAAGAATCACTCTTTATAATGCAACAAATATGAAATGAAATAAAATAACGAAGTGTCAGAAGTATGAGGTTGATATGCACTTCAGAAAATTTAAGATTTCACTGAATTATTAATCAGGTTAATCTCGGAATAAATTAGTATAAAATATTTATCACGTTATAAACTATAAAATAAGTCAAAAATTCTCGAATGCTCAAATTAGTTACACAAGAGAAATTTCAAAGGCCCCACATTACTCTTGATTAATTTATTATTAATTATAAATTAAATAATATCAAAATTAACCTATATCACATACAAGATACTCATAACAATATATTACTACACCAACACAGAACATATAATCTAATATGATACATAATATGATATAATTATATCAATTATAAAATACAGTATATAACATACATAACTTAGAATGCAACGATAATACGATAACAGTTACATCAAAAGATATTTCGTTCCCCGTCGTTTAAAATGTGAAAAAGGTTTTTAGAGCACTTTCAGGGCTAAAGTACGATTACGCTAAATTCCCCGCGAAACAAACATTTAAATGCAGCAGCGTAAATACACGTAAGAATCCGTAGTCATAAAAGAGGGTATAAAAGAATGGAAAGGAGGTAATCTAAAAAAAAAAAAAAAAAAAAAAAAAATGAAAAAGGAAAAAGCAGATATACGAGTACAGCTTCACGATGGACATGCGAGTATAAAAGAGCCCAGTTTTCCTCTAACAAACGCAAATCCGAGTCCCATTGATGGCGGAACTGGAGGGTTCATAGGGAACAGATAGCAATGGCACGGCCATTAAATAGGATCAAGCCGTCGGATTCGTTTCGAAAGAATTGGGAATAGATAATCGAACCGTGTTCCAAAGCCAACGCTATGCAATTGCTTCTCTTTCTCTACTTTCCTCTTACGTTTTTTAACCCCTTCTTATCGGACATCGGCTTGAAACAATGAAATTTAACGTAAATGCGACGCTACCGGCTTCAATCACTCCATTGATCGCGATCTCGATATTTTCGTTTAATTTTACGATCGAATTGCGTTTACAACGATGACTCGTCCAATTGATTGCTTTAGGGAACTTTGAGTTATTGTTACGCTGGTGCATTCGGAGTAGAGTCCTTTGGAATTCGAATTTGGCGCGCTTTTATCGACCGTTAAAGTTTCCTCTATTATGTACCAATTTTTGTGAACTATATTAGAAGAAATAGACGGTGTTTGATTTATTTAATATTTCTAATTAAAATATTGAAATTTCATAATCAAGGTCTAATAGTTTTAATAAAAATATTGGACTCTCATAATCGAGGTGAGATATCCCTAATAACAATATTAGAATTGCATAATCAAGATCTCATATTCCTAATAAAAATATAAAAATTGTATAATGGAAACCTAGTACTTCCAATAAAAATATTAGAATGTCATAGTCCGAATTTAATACTTCAAATAAAAATATTAAAATCCCACAATCAAAACAATAAATATTTCATTATACTTCTAATAAATATTTCTAATAAGCATATCGGTATCTCATAAAGTCTAATATTTATAATAAAATTAAAAATTTGAAAATTAATTCATTAAAATATTCTTATGATTTCTGAAATAAATGAAAACATAACCATAACTCGTCGAAAAGGTTATGTATTCATTTCCATTTTGAATTGCATGGTTCAGGAAGATAATTTTATTATATATAAAATTATATAATGTTATTTATTATTAATTACATAATATTATTATATAATTTTATATACAATTTTATATACAAATATCAGGGTAGTCTTCCGAATTTTTTAAATGGCAGATAATACTATTTTATTATTCTTCAAATAATTTTTATCAAACTTTTTCAAATATATACACATTTTTATGTATATATATATATATAAAGAAATACATAAAGAATTATGAAGAAAATTCGATATGCACATATACACTCTTAGAGACGATGTCTGATAAATGTCCGTCTGTTACAAATAGTCAGAAATAATTGTACATCCAAAAATAAGTCTAAAAAGAAGAATAAAATTTTTCCGTACGAAGCTTCGTTTATGAGAAAATCGATTTCAAAGTTTCATGGGGTGCGCGTAGCTTTAAATGCATTTCAACTCTATGACTCTTCATCCAGACTATTATTATCTCTAAGTTTATCAATAATCCATTGCATTATTCTATCATTCTATTCTATTCGATATAAATAAAATGTTTATAAAAGAACTAAAAATATTTATCAATCAAAATTTGAATAAATTTGCGCGCACCCCGTGAATTTAAAATTTAATTTTCTCGAAAACGGGGCCCCATAGGAAAAAATTTTATTCTTCGTTATCGACTTATTTTTGCACGTAGTATCACCTACTGCTCGATTTTAGTACCAGTTACTATACACCAGACATCCTGCACATATACACTCACGGTTCTATTATAGCTTGCACTCGGTAGAGGCTAAAACTTAGGGAAAATTCGCGGGACACTAAGCATACCTGTCCCTTAAATATCAAAAGGAGGCATAATATGAAAAGCTGGTTCTGCACGGAATCGAAGAAAGTTTAGTATTTTAAGCGACCCGTGTAACTCGCTTTCATCGGCCACGATGCGCCCCTAAGAGCAGCGGAACGATCTGGAAAACATCCGATCTGGTAATGTTTCCTCTTTTTCCGGCTTATCCATCCGGAATTAGATTACTTCCGATAGCCACCGAAGGATGAACCGTCCTGCCTCCTCGATCGATCCCGCTCGGAAATCAGATTACGAATCATTCGAAGCAATTCGATGTCCACAAAGAAGTTCGGATGTACATTTCCTGTTTCACTGTATCGACGAATTGTTCGTCTTCTTTCTTTCATTGTCCCCTGACCTGGTCTCCCGAATCGAACGATTTTGAAAATTACAGCGTTGTCCACGTATATGGCCGCGAACTATCCCCACCATTTGAAGTTGCTTGCTCGAGGCAAGTCTTCATGTATTTCATATTTATGTAATTATGTACTATATATATTTATGTGGGATAACATAATGCCACGTTTTATGATTTTTAATGCTTTTTAAGTAACTTTAAAATTTGTATACTTTAAAATCTTGGGAAAAAAGAAATTTGTTGTTATTACAAATCAAATTTAATTTTACAAAGGAGGGCTAGTATTATGAGGTGCAGTTATGATGAAAATATTGGAAAAAAGTACTATCTTTGGAATATTTCTGTAAATATAGTAAAATCAATAGTTTTTGTTTATTTATTTTCCAAAATCAACGTCATAAGCAATTTTTGTTGCCAGATTTGAATTCAGTGAGTAAAAATATATGGAGTCTTTCTTTTATTCTCAAAAAATAGAATTTTAGTGAATCGTTTTCTTTTTTTCTCTTTTTTGTGAATCTCGACCAACATTCTGTCACTTTCATTTTTGTATAAATAGATGAAATTTGTAGCAGAAAAATGGAAACTGTGAGTAATCTTTTTTTTATATTGTTTGCAGTTGTATGTAACAATACCTTCACCTGTCAAACGAATTTAAAAATTCGTTAAAACTGTCAGGTTTGAAATCAACGTACGAAAAAGTAAAAGTTCTTCCAGCTCTCAAATAATGTCGAAAAGTAATTTTAAAATTGTGCATCTCGCGAAATACACGGGTTTAAACTCAATTAATAAAGAGCTAAACATCCCTCTATCTCTCGAATAATTTTGAGGAGCGATTTTACAATAAGTAAATATAAAAATTTCTATAAATATCCAAGTTTAAACTCAACTCACGAAAAACTAAAAATTCCTTCACGTGTTAAATAATTTTAAATAACCAATTTTAAAACAATAAATTACAAAAAACTTCTCTAACCACCCAAATCTAGATTCGATCTAAAAATTCTAAGCAAAAATAATTGAAAGCCAGGAAGACCAAACTCTGAAAATTTCGCTATCATTTTCCAAAATATCAACAAATAAAGCAATTAAAAAAAAAAACATACAAACTCACCACACGCACCACTCAAAACACTTTTACGAGCAAAATTTCCAGCTTCTGCATTTTCTGTATTTTTTTTTTTTTTATTTAGAATAAACAAATCGATTTCCATTTATAAAATATTGTCAAATTTTCCCATTTGTTGTGTTTAATTCAAAATCACGAACATCTACAGTAAAAGCTAAAAGCCCCCCATAGAAACACACCATGTACTCCACCAAAGATTTTCTCATGATCAAAATTTCTATTTGTTACAATACAAACGTTGATTTTTTTTATTTACAATAAACAAATCGATTTTCGCTTATAAAATATTCTTAAATTTTTGCAACTAATGTAATTAATTAAAAATTAAGAAGATTTACAGTGACCAATTTCCACCCCTTTCCTCTATGAATTTTTCACTGTAATTGCTTTTTTAATGCACATCTTCTTGTCACATTTGATATAGATAATGACGCATTTGCACATCTTTGGAATTTAAATAGCCAATAGAAATAATAACGCGTTTTAAATAATTTTGATTTCGACGCGACTCAAAATTTGTCCAACCCCCGATTGCGTGGGTCCGATCGACAGGGCCCGCAATTAAACGATCCAGAGAAACGTAATGACGATTATTTCTTGGTTCTTTTATTAGTCGGCAAAGCGGTCGGCGAAATTAATATCGCGGGTTTGCCCGACCGCAAATCGCTGCGTACGTGACGCACAAAATAGAAGAGGCAATTAAATCCCTGGGCCGCAAATGTTTGAAGGGGTAGAGGTGTTGTCCAGATAACCGGCGGTCCTGCAGCCCACGCCCGCATGTTACAGGGCTCGGTATTTACGGGAGTGAAATAGATAACCTTCGTGAACCTTCATGGGCTCGTACGAAATTAGTTCCCTCTTACCCCCTGCATCGGCCGGCCATTAAACCAAAGAAATACGTTTTCGTACGAGTGACATACATTATGGCCGCTCCTTTCGCCATCGAAGCGATACACGCGTCATTTATGGCTATTTTATGCAGCTGTGACGTTACTCTCGCGGAGAATTCATTAAGAAGATATTGTCCCGTGCATTAATGCGCGCCGGGTTATCTCGCAAATTTCGACATAGATTTTGGTGTCCGGAAAGGAAATTACAGTGGTCGAAATTCATTTCGTGTATGGGAATTATAGTATTCGAAAATGATATTTGGTTCCTCTAGTAACTTTCAAGTGGTAAATTGAGTTTGACTTTATAGAAGAAGAGTAGCATTATATGAGGTTGTAGATGTAAATATAGGAAAGAAATTATTTGATTTGGAATATTTTGGTACGTGTAACAAATGTTGGTATTTTTTATTTGAAAATGATACCAAAATGAGTTTTGATGCCTCTAATAACTTTGAAATGGTAAATCCAATTTGATTTTTTGGAAGAAGGGTAACATTATATGAGGCTGTGGATAAAAATATCGAAAAGAAATTATTGGATTTGGAATATTTTGGTATATGTGAGAAAAGTGGATATTTTTTATTTAAAATGATTCCAAAATGATGTTTAATGCTTGTAATAACTTTGAAATGGTAAATGGAATTTGATTTTATACAGGAAGAGTAGCGTTATTTAAGGTTGTGGGTGTAAATATCGAAAAGAAATTATTAGCTTTTTAATATTTTGGTAGATATATGACAAAAGTTGGTATTTTTTATTAGAAAATGATTCCATAATGATTTTTAATGTTTCTAATAATTTTGAAATGGTAAATCGAATTTGATTTTATAGAAGATGAGTAGTGTTACAAGGGGTTGTGGATATAAATATTGGAAAACAATTATTGGCTTTAGGATATTTCAGTAAACATGACTAAAGTTGGTCTTTTTTACTGGAAAATGACTTTTAATGTTTTTACTAACTTGGAATTATTGTTACTTTAAAATGAAATTTGATTTTATAGGGAGGTAGTGTTATAATATGGGGTTGTGGATATAAATATTGGAAAAAAATTATTGGCTTTGGAATATTTTAGTAAACAGAACAAAAATTAATATTTTTTATTTGTTCTCTAAATTTAACAGACAATCTTTTATGGTGAAATATATAAGAAATTATTCTGAAATAAAACTAATCTGTTCATTTATTTTTGCATACCTACATATATCACTTGAATTTTGTTGTAAATTATTCGTTGTATTAAATTATATTTTTTAAATCAGATTTGTTTGATATCAAGGAGAATATACAATGCAATAATTATTTTCTTATTTTGTGGTCTCTTTATTAAGATTTTTATAATGGATTTTTGTTCACAAAAATTGTGACATACTTCACTGAAGGATAATTATTCTTGTATCTCGGTAACTATGAATTTTTGACCGCATGTATTTTAACAAATTTTTATTCTGCATTCAACAGCCATTGGAATGACATTGCCACATGTTCCACATTACACTTGAAAGCTTCCTTGAATAATATTATATCATAATTAACATAGTGACCCACCCTGTATATGAAATTAAAATACATATCTGCTCTAACTGAAAATATATTAAACATATTCTAAGAACTAAATATACTAATTACTAAAAACATAATCTAATTTATATTTCCATATTTAATACGAGTATGCAGAAATAAATAAATTTGCTCGTATTCGTAAAAACATACTATATTCGTAATTACAATCTATGTTACAAACAAGTGTGTACAAAAATATTTTATAATTACTTCAAAGTAACATTTCGCATCCAAAACAGCCTGAATAATTAGTACAAATATTAGTAAATACATATTTGAAAGCTTTCGTGAATGATATCACACCAGTTGTATTAAATGATCCACCCAGTATATAAAATCAAAACACATATCTGCTCTAACTGAAAATATACTGAACATAACTTATTAAAAACTAAATAGTTACTTAAAATATACAAAAATTATCTAAAGTGTGTCCCAACATTACGTAAGGAGTAATTTTGATAGAAAATACTGACTTTAATTAAAAATTGTAAATATTGCTCAACAATGAAAACGCATTGTTCTTAGAAACAAAAATTCAAATCTTGCGTAATTTCTTGGACACCCTATATCTGATTTACATTTTCATATCGAATCCTAAAATGGAAAAATAAAACAAGGTTACTCATACTCATAAAAACGTACTCCATTCGTAATTACAACCTATACCAATTATATCGCAAAGAAGTTTGCGCAAAGATGCCTTATAATCGCGTCAAAGCGAAAAGCTGGTAGAATAATTAGTACAGTGTCGAGAACACGCACTTTGAGCCCGCGCTTCTCGTATAACTCGTATTATGTCAAAGACGCGCGCACGCTGTATCCCTGGCGAACTGTTTGCTCCTTTATTCCGCCACAGAGGGCTGATTTCGTTGCTGAAAGACACGTTGTTATAGAAACAATTTTCCAGCCGAATAAGAGTACCGACAAATTGCTTGCCGGGAGTGAAGGTAATGACTAACCTCCAAAAGGTTTAGCCCGCTTAATAGGGAGAAGTCGCGAAGGCTGTTTGCCCGGAGTGGTGGGGGGTCGGAGTTCCTTCCGGACGTCTCGCGAGGCGGTAGTGGGGATAGCAGGCAACGCTGGCGGGGATAGTGAGCAGCGGTGGTGGGGATGGTAAGCAGCGGTAGTGGGGATAGAAAGCAACGGTGGTGGGGATTAAAAGCAGCGAAGGCTGCGAAATTCCGTGGCGTATACTTTGCACGCTATTAGCGAGTAAATACTCATGAGAGGTTGAAAACGCGGTGCAGTTGCTTCCGAGAAAGCTTCTGAAAGTCCTCTGAAAGCACGTAAGAGAGGTTCGAGAAGCGTGTGGCTGGTGTACGAGCGTCACTGCAGAAATCGCTTCGAAATGCGTCTACTGCTCCACATCGTGCCTCTCCCTCTCGTTTTCTCTCTGTCTCCTCTCGCGTTGCAGCCTTTCATCGAAATTTCCCGCACGTACGCACGGATGCACGCGTTGCCGTGAACCTAACCGCTATTGTGTTTTGAAGCACGGGAATTTATATTATTGACTGTTTCACTTATCCTGTTTCTAGCAGTTGGTTTGAACCGCGTTGTACTTTCAATACGGAACTGCTTCGTTGAATCCATATTTCGAATATATTTTGCGATTTAAGATGGTACAGTGCTGTTTGCAGATATTTTTAGATATATAGTGATAAAATATTTTTACTTAGAAAAGTGTGGACGTGTAACGTGAATTAAATTACTCATTGAATATTGGATTATCACTGTCTTTTATTAAATTTCTTCTTCAATTATCTGCTTTCGTTAATTTTATTATAATTTTATTACAAAATTGTCGATATATTGGTAACGAATAATTTAGTAGTTACTAGTTTATCGATTATTATTTTTATTAATTACTCTGTTTTGTTGACAATGAACAAGGAAAAATTTAATTTTATTAATAGTATATTGATAAATACAGATATTTCTGTATCATGAGGTAGAAACAAAGATTAACATACTGTTGCTTACTAAATGTAATATTTTAGAAAACAATATTTTTTTGTGGATAAATGTTTAAGAAGTTAATTTTTTTAATTTCATAATTCTTATTAATATTTTATTTTAAATAATTTTTAAAAATATTTATATTGTTATAAGTAAGAGGCATGAAATATATAATCCTTTGCTGTCTGTATTTTAAATTGGTCATTCAGTATGAAATAGAGCTAATTTATCAGTAGAAAATAGTTAATCACACATTGCTTTATAAAAATTTACAAACATTACAAATATCATAAAAAGGAACAATTGAAACAGTTGAATTAACATTTAAATGAACAATTGAGAGACTCCCAGACAGGTAAAAAGGAAAAACCCAGTAAATGAATTAGAACCGAGTCCCTTTTGAGTCACCGATCATCATTGCAGAACAATAAGCTTCCCATCATCATTGTACTTCGTTAAGGTACTCATTCATGTACCCCACGAGCATTCGCCAGCGTGAAGAAGGCGAAAATAGCGGGTTAATAATAAGTCGTGGCGAAAGAATATAAACCCTCGAAGTAAGTAGGGAGAAAAGTGTAAGGAATTCGAAAAATAATCTTGCCCCGTAGGGGAATGAAGAAAATTCATAAAACGGTGCTCCTCGCGTTTGGCGAATACTCGAAATGGCCGAAGGGTCTCGAAGAATCAGAGACCCCGCAGGGAGCAAACCGAAAAGCAAAAAGGAAAAAAGTCTTGAAAAAGAATGAATGCAACGATTCTTTGGTATAAAACACGTTATTCTAATACAACGTACGTACGTAGCGACGAAGAAAGGGGACGCCGCCGAAGATACTTCACGTAGAAAGCCTCACAACGTGGCCTTGTTTATCAAACAAGAGGAGCGTGACGTAGGAAAATCGCGTACAAGTTACGACGATAATTAGGCGGAAGGTAACAAAGAGGAGAACCTGCCGGGCCAGAGATCAGAGGAGCGCAAGAAGCCTGGTAGAATGCCGAAATAGCGTGTACTTTGGCCCGAGAAAGCTTCTGAAAGGCGGCTGAAAATCTGCAAGGCTGTGAGGAGCTAGGCTAAGAACACTATTGTGCAAGTCGCTCGTTGACATGTGTGCTCGCGCCTTTAAGTAGTCTGAGTCAAGCCCGAACCCCCACCAGGCTGCTTTGCTTGGCCTTTCTTAAAAAATATTCTTTTTTTCCACCCCGTGGAACGAACCGCGAAAGCGCTGAAGAATTTCCGGTAGACCCTCAAGGAGAGTTGCCCCTGTGAAAAGTTGCCTCGTTAAACCACCCCGAAGCCTTTTAAGCTCGCCATCTACGTATAGCTGAATTTTTGGTAGGACACTCTGCACCCGATCGCGAACCTTGTAGCCAGTGTTCTGGAGAGTTCTGGATGGAAGATTGAAAGTTTTAGGGGATGGTGTTCCGATTAGGAGTCGAAGGAAGGTGTTTCCTTAGGGATTCTTCTCTCTGCAAAAATTTTTAGGTCCATTTTCAAGCAGTGTTCCTCTGTTTTGAAAAATATATTATTAAGCTCTTAACTTAGATTAATAACTGAATTTTACAGGGGGTTGTTTTTCTGTATGACAGAGTTCAACGCGAATTGCGTGTAAACGATACAACACTGCAACGTGCGACTGGCAATACTGTATTGAACAATTATGAGGATATGGATCGACATGTTAAAAAGAGTATCTGGTATATTTATTTAAATGGAAAGCAACAATTCATACCTGACACTAGCGTATCAAAAGCAAAGACTGTATATTCTGTCTGTATATTGTTATCACTGTTGCAAAACGTTGCGAAGGCAGAAGAAGCGTGAAACAAAACATATGAAAGCGATTATTTAATTCATATTTTATATAATATATTTATACAATAAATAATTTGTTTAATAGATAACAGATAATTTATTTAATAGTCAGCCACTATAGTGGCGCCTCGTTCAGAAAGATGACATCCTCGAAAGCCACTATAGTGGTGCATCGTGCCTAAGACTTAACACTATGCCATCCGGTGGCACCAGGTTGGTGTCATGCGAAAACTGTCAGGCAAATGTCAGTGACACCACGTTGGTATCATGGACAAATGTGAGTTAATCCTGCCAAACAAATGCCAAACAAAAGAATCCCTATCAGACGTGCGGACAGCATAGTGTTAATCGGATTTTCCTAATTTTGAGATACGAAATAGTTCTCCTGGGGACCAGTCAGAAAGGCATACTTCGTGATAGGTGATATCACTGAACTCACGGTTGTCTGAAATCGGGTACGAAGAATACTTCTTTGTTTCAGGATTTTCCAAACCTAGCCGTATTTTAAAACGCCAGTATTTCACAACCTAACCACTGCCTCACGCGTGAAATATGTCCGTATTCGTACATATGTCAAATACACGTATGACACGTGCGTTCAAAAACTCGAGCAAAAATGTGAAATCGTGAGACCAAAAAGTGATACGTATGTTGCTCGAGGAAAAGCAAAAAAGCCATCAGCAAACTCGCATATGTGAGAGAAGGAGACAGACAGAAAGAGAGAGAGAGAGAGAGAGAGAGAGAGAGAGAGAGAGAGAGAGAGAAGCAGACAAACAAAGACAGTGATAGAGAGTGTGAGGGAGATATAATGAAAGACAGAGACAGTAAGAGGAATAGAGAGTGATAGGAATAGATACGTAGATGGATAGGTAGGTAGATAGATAGAAAAATAGATAGATGGATAGATAGATAGACAAGTAAATAAATAAATAGCTAGATAGCTAGATAGATAAGTAAATAGATAAATAGCTAGATAGATAGATAGGTAGGTAGATAGATAGATAGATAGGTAGATAGATAGATAGATAGGTAGATAGGTAGATAGATAGATAAGTAAATAGATAAATAGATAAATAGATAGATAAGTATATAGATAAATAGATAGATAGATAGATAAGTAAATAGATAAATAGCTAGATGGATAGATAGATAGATAGATAAGTAAATAGATAAATAGCTAGATGGATAGATAGATGGATAGATAGATAAGTAAATAGATAAATAGATAGATAGATGGATAAGTAAATAAATAAATAGATAGATAGATAGATAGATAGATGAGTAAATAGATACATAGCTAAATAGATAGATAGAGACAAAGAAAGAGAGAGTGAGAGAGAGAGGGACAGATACAGAAAAAACGACAGAGATAGAGAGATAGGTAGATAGACAGAGAAACAGAGTCGAAGAGACAGAGAGAGAGAGAGAAAGCACGCAGAAAAGTAAGAGAGATAGAGATGCATGGATAGACAGAGAGAGAGAGAAGGAAAAAGAGAGAAACAGAATAAAACATACGCGTTCCCGCGTATCCGATTGCGAGGCAAAACTATTGGCAACGCGTGGAACGAAAAATATTTATCGCCTGACGGAGCGCGCGCGCGCGAGCGTTCATCGCGCTGAACAGCGTGGGGTATCGCTGAAATCGGAGCACTTTTCAAAGTTTAATCATTTTCGGTGGCAAAAGGAGGGGCCCGCCGCCGTGGCGAATTTATCGACGTAACAGGATAGGGGCTGGAACGGCGCAGCGTGGACAGGTCAGCCCGGTTCGGTTGAATTCTTCATCGAGCCCTAAACAACTCGCGATGTTGTATCCTATCGAGCCGATGAATAAATTTCGCGTGCGAATGGCTCAAACATGTTCGCTAACGTAGAAGCGGTTACGCGGGGTGGACCGTTGCCTGTCGACGAGGGTGCCGCTCGGAAAAGGGCCGTGGATGGTTACCACGCCTCTTCCGCGTATTCGCAACCACGTCTGGCGGTTTCCTTAAACAAACCGAAAGTGTGCTGGATGCTCTTTGTGCCAGCAACCCCGACTACGTTTTGTCCTAACCGAGATGCTAATTACCCAGATCCCGCCTCCCCGCCTGATTTTATGCTAATACCATTGATCCAATTCGATATTAGCGTCGAGGATCCTGGCCAGGTTAGGATTTGATTAACATGAGACGGCGATTAGCTGGAGAATGATATTAGGGAATGGGTCTCGGATTCGGGTCTGGGTCTGGTTAGGTGCTGACAGGCTGTTTCGTCGAAGAGCGTGTTTATAACATGATTTTTATTCTAAGGCTTACACTTTGAACAGACCTAACGGTTTACGATATATTTTATATCGCGACTGCAATTCCGGAGGATAGATGTGCCTCACCGCCGTTCTAGCGGATTAAGTTGCAAAGGTAAAGGCGAAAGTTTAGGAATTTTTACAAGTACCAGACTCGACAGATGGGACCCACGTGTGACAGACCCAACGAGCAACGGACGGACACCGCTTATAAATCGCGTCATTGACCATCAAAAATCGGCTCCTTGACAGTTTCCTACTCCTTAGCCAAAGGTCCTTCCGTC
>NW_016924042.1:62186-80698 GCF_001483705.2 Eufriesea mexicana
ACCCCCATAAAAGAATTAAAATTTCCCAAACCTAAACAAATTAACAATTTGTTTAAACTTCCACTTCCACCTACCAGTTCCGAACCTCCTGCACATCCCTCCAACGAACACGCCGCCAATAGGAGAAAAAACACACCCACCACTTAGACATCTTGACAGCCAATGGCAGCGACAGACGAACATATAAAAATACACGACACCAAGAAGACAGGGAGTACAAACATCAAAACAACACAAACGACACCACGGTAGAACGCACATCGCTAAGACATATTGTAAATTGCTGTAGATATATTGAAATTAAATTATATTTAAACCTTCAAAATTAGTTTACGTTCTTAGAACGACGTAAGCCTTCGCCTGAATTCTTCATACGGTCGATAAGAAGATTCGGACGAAACAGTACGCAATGTGTTAAAATACGGACACCTGCGTGTATGTGCCAATGTAAACGTGTATCCATACATGGAAAATTAATGGAATTGCACGTGAAATTGATAATTTATAAGGTTCTGTCAGATTCTAATAGAACTACCAACCCGTGACGGATACCCAGATATACTGTACACAAGTGGTGATTGTGAGTAAATGGATAAACTGATAAGAATATTTATTGAGCACAATAACAGCGCAATATTAATTATAATTAAAACTCGTAAAATAAATTTGCTTCTAACTGCGATATAATCTCTCGAGGACCTCTCACACACCACGTCTATTTGTAATGACTGTCATTCACCTATTGATTGTTTTTCGCGACTCTGTCATACTCGTCACACACACATTCTTCCATACAAACATTCCTCACACTCGTATCACACATTCTATGACAACCACTACCACAGTGATAATCGAAGTGGTGAGGGATAAAAGTAGACGATTTTGTATATAATAATATTTTTAAGAACAATTAGGGAAAGCGGGGAACGATCCTTTTTACCGTTTGAGTGCCAAGCGGCGCGATCGCGCTTCTTCTATTTTGTGTCCAAAAGTGCCAGTGCTCTGAGCTGCGAAGCTGACAATCAGCGCGCTCGGTTGGTGAACGCGGAATATGAGAAGCGCTATCGCGCCGCTCGGCATTTTTGGACACGGAATATGACAAGCGCTATCGCGCCGCTTGGCAAATATCGATTGGGAAACAATAATGACCCGTGATATACGTCGTCAGGCAGTTGTCACGGAAACACTGGACCGTTCTGGCACACATGTCTGTGAATTTATTGGTAGTCTCTGAATTATTGCAGTCTCTGAGGTGGTTAGGAGAGAAAATTAACGTTAATGCGTTGCAGAACGTCGATTAGGCGAATTTTTATTATATAGGTGACTTATTCGATAAGCAATAAGTGACTTATATATACAATATAATGTATTTAAATTGAAAAATTGAAATTAGAAAATGTGATATAGATGTTTATCTAGGTTTGAAGGATTCTGAGGAGTTTGGAATAATCTGGTTTTCAACCAGGGTTTTTAGGTAATGTAAGTATGTTGGTATTTAGATGAGAAGGGGAGTGTCTGGTAGAACGGTAGATGTGAGACTGAAGGATACTTGGTCTAGAGTGTTGGGGGTGTAAAAGAAGAGTGTTTGAATCCACAGCTTGAGATTATCACGTGAAAGATGGATGCATGGCTGCCTATAGCGTTAGGTGGATGAGCTTGATTGTATTCAGTGACGGAAATAGTAACGTAATAATAGTAAAGAAAGAGAAAATGTATGAACAAGCATCTATGGTTAAGAAAATGCATGAGCTAGTGAAAACCAAAGTTTAGAGTTGTCAATTAAGAATTCATACAATCGACTATCATACAATAGTGTCATATTATCATAGGTTAGTAATTTTAAGCAAATCCTAATAGGGGTAGTAGATTAGGATTAATTGATGAGGTATGTGAAATGTGTATCTTTTAATATTAATAACATTGAAAAGTACGTAGGGTCTTTCCTCATCTATTGAATCTACACTACTACCCCTTTTATTATCTAATCTTTTCACTATACCTATTCTTAATTAACTAATAAATTAATAGTACATCTTATTACACTGAGAGTTTCAAAATGACGTTTTCTTACATAAAATGTTCACATAAGAATCCATTTATCTAAGAAAAGATATATATAAATTTATATCACGAAATGAAAAGTTAATAAAATTAAAAATTGTGCAAAATATTGTCAATTTATATAGAATATATTTATGTAATTATACACGAATCATCCATGTTATATTTGAACCTTTAAGAAAGGTAGAAGTAAGAGTGCGGCATGTGTTTGAAGTACCTAGTCCACTGAATGAATGGTTTAAATAAGGATGCAAGGGCACAGGCGAGCCAGAGTGCCAGTCAGGGTGTGTAAGAAGTCCAAGTCAGTCTAACAGTTCAGTCTAATACAGTCAGTCAAAGAATATTCAAAGTCTAACAGTTTTCAGTCAAAGACAGTGTCTCAAAGTCTAAACTCTCTTGTTTCATAGCCAGTCGCCGGCATTCTATTTATAAGCTTATTTTATTCCATTAAGAAGCCAACAATACTATCTGTATATCGTCACTAGGTCGATCTTAGTTGGCGAAGATTAGTGACGAACGGTTCTTTGAGGAAGGTTCTGTCTAGCTTCGAAGTGGTAAGTGGACTGTATTTTAGGAGAACTCTCCTCGTGACTGCTCTGTCGGTGGTTTTATAAGCTTCATCTGTTTACTGATTGGTTGCGAATAATATTAGGTGTGTGTGCTAGCTCCAGCGTCTTTCGGTGGTGGTGGTTGTTTAAACAATCTGGGTCCTTATGCCTGTCGTCTTAAGGGTGATATATCGTTGCTCGTTACGGTTTACCCAAGTGGTGGCATAGGTGACAATGAGTGTATAGACGTCAAGGGACGCTGACAATAAGGACATAAAACAGTCCTCCACTTGACCTGGGACATTGCGGTCCTAGGGCCGCAACACTGGTACTTGTAAAATTTCAGAGTCTTCACATTTAGATACACAATCTGTCCTAAACAAAAGGATGAACGGAATACCGGAAACGGTATTTCAAGGATTAACACCAAGTACTTGGAATATGGGGCAATAATTCAATTCGTTTTTCCGAAAAACCTTTTGTAGCCCCTACTCTTGCACCTCAAATTCGGAAACTCCATCTGATAACAAAATACATAGCTCTACCAAGTGTCTACATGAATGCTAGACCTAGTAGCTCACGGAATATGAAAGCACACGATATCAAGATAACGACACAGTCCACTTATTATTCGAAGTCAATCACAATCTCCTAAAAGAGCCATTCGTCATTAATCATCGTCAAGCAAGAACGACCTAGTGACGATATACAGCGGCCCTGTTCCTTGGTTCAGTTCTTTGAAACTGGCAGTCTGTCCTAAACAAAAGGATGAACGGAATACCGGAAACAGTATTTCAAGGATTAACGCTATCTTAAGTCAGTTCACCCAAAATCCGGTCCTACGTACATGTTGTCTTCATTAAATATTCACAGTCTACCAATCAGTGACATTAAAAGGACCGTCAGTGGCATAAAACAGCCAGTAAAAGCTGCCTTTCTCCGAGACATTTCACCGTAGACGTAATCCCCGTGACCAGGTACCCGGGGGAAGCTGAAAGCAGGATCCGCGGAACGCTTAGATCCGTGTTTATCTCAAATAAATTACATAATTGGCGGAGTATCGTGCTGAAATAACGTATAACGCGGAAAACTCGCAGCACGATAACTTAGCAGAGCGACAAGTTTTAATTTGTCGTAGACGCGTCTGTTTGTTCACAGGTGTCTCGAGTAACGAAAGTACGAAGTTTAAACTTATTTCCCTCCCGGGCACTTCTCCAACTTTCTTCTGGCCGTCTCTGATACGAAAGTTCCCCGGTGGATGCTTAAGTCGCAGTATCTCTTAATAATTCGTCGGCATTCATTTTTAATTGATTCCTTTGGTCTGCACGAATTCTGCTTATCAGCCGTCTCCTCGCCGAGTGACCGGGACTCCCTTAATTTCCATCTCAAAGATTAATACCGAGATCCTCCTTCGGCTTTTCTAATTGGTGAGAAGGATTTGCTCGTCCGTTTAATTCGATCGAAAGAATTCCCATTAAAATCACACGTCCGTGGGATTTGTTTCTGCTTTGAAGGAAAGCGTTTGCGGCGTGAGAGAAATATGACTTTCAGCCAGTGATGGCGAATCTTTCGAGCTCGGTGTGTGAAAATTCATAAATGACCTACTAGCTCAACTCGGATGCTGTGTCATATCTAGAAATATCCATAATTTTGTGCTGTTTATAGATTTTTATATGAAAGAAGGAGATATATTTTTAACCCTTTGCACTCGACAGGCGCCTCTCAGTCACCATTTAATTAGATTCTAAAGATCGATGTTAATTAATATATCAAATTCAAAATTACCTACACGATGCGTGCAATGTCGAAGTAAAATAATTCTACGTCTTAATTTGCATGCGATTTCTTATTTGCCATTTTAAAAATATCCTCGACTTTATGACAGAAAATCTTCGAATTACTATTTTTCTGTAAGGAAAACATCGTCGAGTGCAAAGAGTTAATATATTTATTTGTTAGAAAAGTGAAAACAAATAATTCTAATATGACATGTCATAGGCTCGCTAAATCATTGCTCTAAATTGTGTGTTATTACATAGTAACATGGCAGCACTCTAGAAGAATGCTAGTGACATTTATTTTCATGTTAACAAATGGTGGGTGTAAATAATTTTGCAAAATTGTTTGTTTTATTTTGTAATGATAATTGGTGAATGTATATCAAGATATAATAAAGATTATATAAAGAATTATGCATTTAGAAGGTGATCATTATGAAAACAAGAATAAGAATTCTATTTTTCTTATTTCTCTGCCCAAATTAAGGATGTAATAAAGAATTACGTATTTCTAAAAAAGGAACATTATAAAAAGCAAGGAAAAAATTGGAAACCATAAAAATAACAATTTTTTTTCTGTTATTTTTCACACTTTATATTTCTAGGCAAAATAGGTATATAATAACATTAGTAATAAGTAATTACACATTTGAAAATTACAATCAAATAAATCAAGGTGATGGAAATAATAGTAATTTTATTTTCATTTTCATTATTCTTCATATTTTATATCAGATTTTTAATTAAAATAAAGATCAAACTAAGAAATTATATTTCTCAAAAATGAATAGCAAACATTAGAAATAACAAAAATCATAATTCTATTTTTCTTATTTTTCACATAATATATCTCTATTTAATTTTAAAAAATTTAGGATTATACTCCCAGTTATACCCACGCTAAATTTTCTCTTAATTCTAATTTTAATTAAAAATTAATGCTATATACATATATCTATATCAATATCGATTTCTGTCATATCGACAGTCTTGACTAAATAATCCTCTTCTGAGTTGATAAAATTCTTGTCTAAATGTCCTCTGTTCTTCTAAATTTAACTTCCATATAACACCCAAGCAGTGATTGCAAATCTTCGATCAACGATATATCGTATAAACGAAACGAATATAAAAATTTGGCAAACTTTTGATCATTCTACTTGCACTCTACACAGTTGCTCGGGAATGAAAGATCGGCAGATCGTATCGCTATCGGACAGTTTCATCCGACTGCTTCAATAAGAACGAGACATTGAGAGAATTCAATTAGGAAATTGGAATTCGCAGCTTTGGAGATTGGACAGGGAATAAAAATACGCGAAAGAATTTCGATGGGAGAAGAGATAACCGAGTCAGAGTTATTACACGATATGAACAACCCTTTAATAGCTGGCCAGATGAAACTTTTCCGTGTCATCGATTACTCTCACCATGGAACAAAACGCGAATAAATGAACTCACATATCAGCTTTCAATCTTTTCTACGCACATGACAGATCGTTCCACTCCAATTACGCTCGTTTAAAACGATCGTTAATTAAAAGTTCGTCCCCGCGAGAGTAATAGGTCTGCATTATAAGAGTGCTCCGCTGACAACCGACAAATCGACCGGCAAATAAAAAGAATCATTCTTTGCTTTCATGGGAACAACTGCTGGAATGCTGTAAAATTATTCAAGAACACTATCCCACGCGACCGTCCCGTTAGCAACGCGTGTATGCTGATTTACGATGGAACATGTGATTGCATAAATTGCCGTTTTTACAGTGGCAAACGATCACGTTCCTTTTGTGAAATTAATAGTAACGAGGAACCTGAGTAGTATATTGGAATTATACATCGATGACTTCCAGATGATGTACAAGGTGTCCTAGGATTCTTTTCTTAGCACGAACTGGAATGCAGAGCTGATGCGTAGGATGTTCTAGGGATTTTTCTTAGCGCAAATTAGATCCTACACCCGATGTATAAGATTTTCAAGGAATTTTTTAATGCAAAATAGTAGCTGGAGCTGATGCACACTGTGTTCTGAAATTTTTCTGGTATAAAAGTGAGTAGGATTTCGATCTAATGGACGGGATATTCTAGGGTTTTTCTTGTGCAAACTGGAACTTAAATCTGATGTATACGATGTTCTCAGGTTCTTGTCAGTGTAAAGTAGCAATTCCAGCTGATGCATGCAATACTCTATGATTTTTCTAGCGCCAACTGGAACCTGGAGCTGATGTATAAGTTTTTCTAGGGATTTTTTAATATAAAGTAGGATTTTTAACTGGCGTATAGGGTGTTCTAGGGATTTTTTACCGCAAATTAGAACCTAGAACTGATGTATAGGGTGTTCTAGGGACTTTTCAGTATAAAGTAGTAAGTTCCAGCTGATGCAGACTGTGTTCCACGGTTTTTCTAGTATAAAGTAGGATTTCGATCTAATGTACGGAACCTTCTATGATCTTTCTAGTGCAAACTAAAACCTAGAGCTGATATATAGCATGTTCTAGGGATTTTTTTTTAGTATAAAGCAGGAGTTCGAGCTGATGTATAGGGTATTCTAGGGATTTTTTAGTGCAAATTGAAACCTAGAGCTGATGCATAGGGATTTTTTTAGTAAAAAGCAGGATTTTGAACCGATGAATAGGGTGTTCTAGGGATTTTTTAGTGTAAATTATAACCTACAACTGACGTGTAGAACGTTCTAGGGATTTTTCAGTGTAAAATAATAAGTTCGAGCTGATGCAGATAGTATTCTATGGTTTTTCCGGTATAAAGTAGGACTTTGAGCTGGTGCGGAGTATATTCTAGGGCTTTTCTAGTGAAAAGCAGGACTTCGAGGTAATGCACAGGGTATTCTGAAACTTTTCTAGCGTAAAGCAGCACTCTGAACCGAGGTATAGGATATCGTCTCGTGCTGACGTATAGAACGTTCTAGAGTTTATCTAATATAAACTAGAATTTCGAGATGATGTACTGGCTCTCCGGTATTTTCCTATTCCAAAGCTCGTCAGTCCATTTTATATTAGAAACAATCGATTCTATAAAACCAAGTTACAGCTAGTAAAATCTTTTCTTCCTCCCTATTATATAATTAAAATTAACAAAAGCCGTTCCACATATATATATCGTTCAATGTTATACACCTTAAAAACATATATATTCAACTAAATCAAATCCTAACCCACATATCATCATCTTCCAAACACTACCCCCCCAACCCTCAAATAAATTCCAAAGCAAAATTAAAGAGCTACCCTACATCCAAAAATGCAAATATATTATATCAAAACATATTTCCAACACCAAAATCAAAAATGCAAATATATTATATCAAAAAATATTTCCAACGCCAAAACCAAAAATCCAAATATATTATATCAAAAAATATTTCCAACACCAGAAGCAAAAATCCAAATCTCTATTTAAACGACACATCTACATGTTCACAATAATACCAGAAAAATTCGTCCAGCATGATTTCTCACGAGTAACGTGCATTTTGCCAGCAACGAAATTATTCCCCATTAGAATGGTTGGAAGAAAACCGACTCGAATGCAGGAAATCGATTGCCATTTGCCAGGGTACAAGCCCCGCAGGTGTACACAGGGACAATCATACGTACACACGTTGCTGTCAACAAAGCGGATTAGGGTGAGAAAACGTGGCCGAGGCCGGGTAAGTACGTAGAACGCGCAAAAAGGACCCAGGGATGCTCCTGGGGACGTCCAGAGGGTTGAGATAGGTGGAACAGCGGCAAAGGGGGGTGAAGGGGAAGAAATGGAAAGGACGAAGAGAGGATGGACATCGTCCACTTACTCAGACCAATGCATACGTTACACTGCGGCGAGGAGCCGACTTGCTCTCGATTGTGGATTCAATTTCAGAGGCGTCCGGCCAGTTAGCCCACCCTTCTTCCACTCGAAGATTGCGAGGTTACGGGTCGCTGAATATGAAATATGCTCCGCTGATTGTCCATGGATATTCTCCCTTCTTCCGTGTCGTCGTCGTCGTCGGGCAGGGTGGATTCAAGAAATGGCACGCTCAGGCGAACTGGGTTCTCTCGTACCCCTCTTTCATGCTGCATGTCAGTGGAGTTGAAAAGAATTAGCGAATGTCTGCTAGCAAACGTCATATTAACTTGTATTTCTGTAGGTGAGTGGATGCTGAGAGTGTGTTGGGATTTTGTTGGAATTGTGTTGGTTCTGAGTATTTGGAGAACGAGGTTGGTTATTCAGTAGTGTAACTTTTATATGTGCACGACGGAGTAGAATGGAGGAATAAATGACGGTGAAGAAAGGATCTAATTCATTTTTGAGTTAATTTTATTTCATGGGAATAATTTAATTATGCGTAAGAACAGAGTAAGTTAATAATTTTGGGAGGTTATTAATAAATTATATTAAATTATGTTTACTATTTCAGTATTTTGTCAGATGTTTGATTTAACTTTGAATTCTTTTATATTTGAATTTATGGTATATTCTAGTGCAATTTTTAGTGAGATATTTAATTTCTAGTAACAATATTGTACTACTAAATATTATATTTGGTAGAAATACGATTGTATTTGAATTAATATTTTATATCTGGTAATACTTTCTTCTTCTTAATATTAATATATAATAATTTGGATTATTATGAATATGAAATTATGGTTCTGTAATAATTTTTTAACATTTGCGAATAAAAATGAAAATTAGAAGATAAAGGGATATTATGGTCTTCATATAAATCATATATCTCTCTAATAATAGTGTTCTTTATATTTGCAAACAAAAATTTGTAATACAATGGAATTATTGTAAAAGTTTAATATTATAATCTATCGAATAAAAATATTTGTTATTTTAAGATTCAACGATTTATTTCATTTTTCTATAATGACAGAGTGAGCTTTCTCTTTAATAAAATTTTACCTTGTATTTTACTTCCTTTTAATGTTGATTAATATGGACTTGTATAAAATGTACCTTACATACAGTTAAATGGGAAATATAATATATTTATAATAGTATATTTTCATAAATTAAATAATCACGGACTGTAAATGTCCTTTATTTAATTGAAAAGCATACGATGCTTGTAGAAAGTTACTAATATCAGTTTCATCAGTTTAATTAAGCTTAAAGCTCGTTATATTCATATAACAGCCACATATCGCCTTACCCAGTACTCGACGTGAAAAAAATATAATTATAAAACAAATCCCAGGATTTCAAATTAAAACTTCATAATTAATTATTTGTATTGTTTGCTGTAATGCTATAATATAATAACATTTAGTATATATAACTTATATTAATTTAATATCTAGTATATACATAAGTTAACATTTTTTAAATAATAATTTGAGACTTTAATGGAATTAATATGGTTTTAATATCGTTTAAGTATTAAGAAATATGTAATTAGAACAGGTCTTACAATTAATTTTGCATTTGCAAGTAACAAGTACCACTGTTGATATTGTTACAAGATTTTCATATCCACCCTGTATTCGACTAAGTAACAAGAGCGAATCGTAACTTCTGAAAAAGAGTAATCCAGTATCTTCCAGAATGTTCGAGTAAAATTACAATCGACTGTTTACTATAAAAAGGGGTGTCTTCCACCCCTCAGAGAGCAGAAGTTCAGAGAATAGAGTTGTCAACGTTCATTAGGGTTAAACTAATTCAACGACGTTTTCATTGGAAATCTTCGGCAATCTAGCGATCGAACACGCAGAAGAATTCTAGCGCGATCTGTAACAATATTATAGTAAATATAAATAAGGAGGAGCACTGACATTATGACAAAATTACCAATAGAAATACCAAAAAATCTGCGTTTATATGCCATAAGTAGCAATCTTCTGTCAAAACGAATGCTAAATACGACGAACATAACCTCACAAAATATCTATTGCATTCCACATAACCTAAAATATGGAACAAAAACGCTATTTAACCAGAACAACGCATCCTTTTCACCACACAGTCAACAATTAAACTTTCGTCACTCTTGATGGAACAATTGATAAGAAACACTCTTCCGAATTCAAGAACTCAAATGCCAACCGCCATATTTTCCTGTGTCTGTAACATCAACATAAATTACCAATAGAAATACCAAAATATCTGCGTTTATACGCCATAAATAGCATTCCTCTATCAAAACAAAAGCTAAATACGACGAACATAACCTTACAAAATATCTGTTACGTTTCTCATAACCTAAAATAAGGAATGAAAACGATATTTAGCCAGAACAATGAATCTTTCTCACCACACAATCAACAATTAAAATTTCATTACTCTTGGTGGAGCAGTCCATAAGAAACATACTACTGAATTCAAGAACTCAAATACCAGCAGCCATATTTTCCATATTTATATAGTAAATATGATTTCATTAATTATATTATATTTCATTTGAAATTTAATTTTTGATTCTTTAATAATTAATTCCCCCATAAAACATCAACAGAAATAGCAATAAATATATAGCATAAATAGCATTCCTATATCAAAACGAAAGCTAAATACGATGAACATAACCTCACAAAATGACCGTTTCGTTCATCATAACCTAAAATAAGGAACGAGAACGCTATTTAACCAGAACAACGAATCTTTCTCACCACACAGTCAATAATTAAAATTTCATCACTCTTGGTGGAGCAGTCCATAAGAAACATACTGCCGAATTCAAGAACTCAAATGCCAACCGCCATATTTTCCTGTGTCTTTAACATCAACATAAATTACCAATAGAAATACCATAAAATTTGCGTTTATACGCCATAAATAGCATTCCTCTATCAAAACAAAATCTAAATACGACGAAAATAACCTCACAAAATGACCGTTTCGTTCATCGTAACCTAAAATAAGGAACGAGAACGCTATTTAACCAGAACAACGAATCTTTCTCACCACACAGTCAACAATTAAAATTTCTTCGCTCCTGAAGCAGTCCATAAGAAACACTCTTCCGCATTCGAGAGTTCGAACGCAAACAACGGCTGTATTTTCCATGCGTCTGTAGCATCAAGAATTTCCGAAAGGCTTCGGCCGTATGCATGCGTGCGTCCCTTCGTGGAAACGCCATTTGCTTAGGCTCTGCTCCGTAGATTTACCTCCGCTTTTCTCGTTCTCATTCTCCACCGTTCGCTTTTACGACCGGCCAGCCCCCCCGGATAGAGCAAGCCGAATGCTTCCGTCGATGAATATAACGCGAGTTCCGCAACTTTCTGATAATGCCGCGCGAACTTCGCACCGCTGTAGAAACGAATTTTGATTCCGTAGTTCCAGATACTGCACGCGACGTGGCCATCTACGTTTACGATTACGCCCCACGACTTTAATATCGCGCGCTCTGGCGGATCGTTTAAACATCACTTCTGTATATTTTCCGCGCGCTTCCGGCGGTTCTTGATGGAAGAGGAATAACTTCTTTTTATGGTCGGGAATAACAGCGTATTGCATTTATTCAATTTCCGCGTTTCGAGGTGTATAACAGCGAATGTCGAGTTGACGCGCTTATCTGTAAAATAAGGTGTTATTTAACAAGATGTTTGCGAAATTGTGGTAAAACCTGGCAAGAGAACGATTCTTCGTGTAAAACTGCGTCGAAAATGTGCAATAAAGATTTTTCATACGAGGCTCCGTTTTTGGGAAAATCGAGTTTGAAAATTTGCTGGGGGCGCTGCTTTTGTTTGCAAAGATTATCAATTGGAGAGGGGATATAATTTTAAATAATTGTACACCCTATGTTTTGATACCTGATTCATTTTAGTGACCAATGTTTTCATGAAAATGTCGATTTTATTCGAGTCGAATGTTTTTCGATGAAATACTGAACGCATTTCTCCCGCATTTTTAAATTCGATTTTCTCGAGAATGAAGCTTCGTATGAGAAAATTTTATTCTACGTTTTCTACTTATTTTTATGCGTGCTAGTAATAATACTCATTATTATATTTTTATCATTTTTGATGTCGGTTATATTACGATTTTTCGAACACCCTGTATATGTCAGTAATGAAATTATTAATATTCGAGGTTTTTAAGTCGTTTTTATTTATTTTTTTGTTTTTGGTGCTTTTATTTCGTAGTTTACTATAATTTTAATATAACTGTATGAAATAGTTGCGTGACGTGTAGTCATAAATATTCGAGAATGGGTCGATAATTATATATAATTTTATAGCAGGTTATAATTTATTATCAATTGCACATTGAAAACTGTGTAAAAGTACTGTTAGATAACTATCACTTTCTTTGTTTTCATATCGAGTTCAATGGCTCACTCGTATTATTCGCTTTTGGAATATTAAAATGGCCGCTCCCACTATAGCAGTGCGCCAAAAATGGCGCGAAATACGATTTGAGTTTTGTGTTCTGCAGATATATTAGACATTGAGGTTTGTTGAAAGCTAATAATATCGTATTTTTATTACGTATTTCTTCTTAATTTATGTCGTACAGTTAGAAAAATATAGAAATGATTTAATAATTCATTTTAATAATAAGCTGTAACTTTTTACTGAATTTGCATTGAGAGTTGAACCTGCATTGTTAGATATGTCATTTTCTTTGTTTCTATACCAAGTTTCATGTTAATAGCTCACTCGTGTTATACGTTTTGAAGGCATTAAAATAGCTATTCCATTGTTATAGTGTACTGAGATAATACAGCAAACTGTGATTTGATTTTTGTGGTCTAAATGAGAATTAGGAAATTCTTTAAAGATATTCGATATAACTTATGACAAATTTAGGCAATTGGAAACATTTTATTTATTAGTTAAAACTTTTTATTTTGAGGAAACTTATGTGTTAATACATTGTATTGAAAATTAAAGAATTATATTAAAAAATAATATAAAAATATATATATACTATTATCGTTCCTACAATGGATCAATTTTATATTTTTAGTGACAGTGTTTCATGAGAAAATATATAATCGAATGTTATTTTGAAAAAATGTTTAAATTAATACAAAATTAGTTATTAATATTATTTTCTAAAAAGTATGAATACAATAATAAAATAAATATAAAATTTAAAAGGATATATCGATATATTAATTATAGATATTACAATTATAAATGGTCAATATTACCATGTATTGGTTATATACATATTCAGAATATCAATCATGCAATGCAACAATCATTCTTATATTTAAGTACTGCATCGAGCTGATAAATTATCTGTCAGGACAATATAGGGACAAGAGTGATATTCTATTCACTTTGTCTGTCTTCACCTTTGTTGCTTTTGAAATCCATACTTTCAGGCTCTGACAGTGTACTTTACATAGTAACATGAGTTATACGGACACCCTTTTCATTATTTTATCTCACGTCAAATAATTAATACCGCTTCTATATGTACCTCAGAACTTTGTCGCTCTATCCCATTAAATTTCAATGTGCACTGTTTGCTCTCTTCGTCACGCAGTGGATCATGACCCTATTTCTAAATATAATACGTCCTGACAGGAAGAAAAATTCGCGAGACCTCTTTTCATCCTTGTGTTGGAGCAGGTGCTGGTATTACGCTATAGCCAATCTATTGTATATTGCCAACTTGTCACGAGGAGCCTATGCTGGTGTTTACATCCCTACTCTAGATACAATCTGGCACCCCTAACATCATTGGCTGTGGTGGTGACAAAGATCGACGGTAGACCATATCGAAACCGAGTGAAATCAAACGATGTCTTCGCAGCACAGTATTGGCAGCCTCGCAATCAAAGCGTCAACTATTAACGAATATTTGCATACACGCAAATTACAGTGGTGTCCTGGCCAACTGATCGACATCAATCAGCACCAAATTTTACCAAAGTTGAAGAGTGACAGGTCTGGAAACACATCTGATGTCTCTTTCCTCATACGTACCTTGGAAACAAATTTTTTAGGTGTAAAGTACTATAATATGTGAATAAAATGTTCAATGGTGTTAAATCGATTTGACAGGAAATGAAAACAAGACGAAAAAATAATTTATGCTTGTGCTTATTATCGAGAAGAAAATAATGAAAGAATAAGTATTACTGTATTTGGCCAAAAATTTTTGCAAAGGGTAGTTAGTACTATGTGAGTTGGATTTTGGATATATTGATAGCTCTAATTTGAAATTAATTTCACAAAATGACATGGAAAAACAGTTAACAGTAATTCAATTCGTTCAAAAGCTGTTATATTGGAAATACAAAAATACACTATTTTGTAAAACAAAATTAACTTGACCTTGAAACTTTCCTAATTACTTGGGAATAATATAATGGAAGAAACAATTTTATATTAAAATAATTTTTTTCGTATCGTAAATCGTTTATGAGATATTCTAATGCACTTATTTGAACAAAATACATTTTATACCTTACCCTTAACCCTTAACTTTAGGTGCTGTTTTCACCCCTTTGATATGGAAGATGCCTATTAACAAAAAATACGTGTTAAATACTTTTTTGAGATCTATCTCTCATATCAATTTCATCAAATTCCCTTGTTAATTAAATAAAGGAGGATGAAGAGCTGGTGGGGGTAGCGAGTGACCAATTTGTAATTCATTTAATCATAAACGAATTTTTAAATATTAATTAAGAACAGTTTCTACGTAGTCCCTTTTAAATCCATTTTATATCAATAAATCTCATCAAATCAGTAGAAATATGTATACATATAGAATACATACAAAGGGTATGTGGTAACTAGTGGTAAATATTGTCAAGAGATGATTCTACACATAAAACCAAGTAGAAAAGGAAAAATAAAATTTTTTCGTACAAGGTTCCGTTCTCGAGAAAACCGGATTTGGAAATTCGTGGGGTTGCGCGCAAATTTAATCGTATCTTAGCTTCATGAATTTTAATGTAGACTATCTCTTGTGTTATTCTACTTAATACACGTGTAGAAATACTAAAAACATTCTGGAGATAAATAAATACAGTCTACAGTAAAATTCACAGTCTCGAAATTTAAATAAAAGCACGCATACTCCACGAATCTTCAGCCTCCATTTTCTCCAAAATAAAGGTTGAAACGAAAAAATTTTATTCTCTCTTTCCGATTTATTTTTACACGTAGAATCACTTTTGGCTTCATCGTACGTCAATTAGTAACCAGACACCCTGTATAAATATTATATTCGTTCAATTGATATTTCAAAAGGTTACGCCAATGCAGTGAAGAATGAGTTCGATTTCACTCGGTTCCAATACAATTCATCGTCCATCTTCGTCACGATTTCAGCCAATAACGACGATGCGTGCGATGTAATGGGAGTCAGCAGACTGTGCCGAGAGTGGGGACGTAAACACTCGCCTAACCTCCTCGTCAACAGGCAATACATTAAAATAACAAAACCAAGTATATCCCGTGCCCCAAGGATGTGGTCTAAAATCACAAACTAAATTCTCCAAACAATCCCGATATTTCATACCAACACTGTCCAGCTTTTCGTATATAGCAATGGCAACATTTCACCGCCTAAACGCAACAATATGGAAACCTGCCATAAATCCGCTTCGTGAAAAAGATTAAGATTGCGTTGTCACGTGACCGGTTATATTTATAGCCCGTCGCGAAGGCATGCTGAAATTCCGATTCCGCGCGATCGATTAAGTACAAACGATATCGGTGTATCACAATGAAAGGAATCGCAGGCTCATGGAGTCCGTGTTTCATATCGACTTAATATACTTCCGAGAGAAAGTTTAATATCCCTTTCTCGAGCGTCTCCCTTGTAAATCTTCCGGCCCGTCTCAATATTCAGGGTGCCGATATTAACAATTCCGCGTGCGTGATTTACCGTCTCCCGACTTCGATGATAATGAATTCCCCCCACCACCGGCCGCGAGCCGGGTCCCATCGGCTGCTTTACCCCCACCGCTCACCAGTTTCACCCGCAACCTATTCCTTACAGCGCAGCCTTGTTACGGCTTAATTAATCGCAATAATTAAAAGGAAGGCGCGGGTAACGGGCAAAGGCAGGATGGTGCAACGAGCTTCAGGCGTGTTTCACGTTTGAATATGCAAAATCTCACTTACGGCGAGAGGCCACGCTGACAAGAATGGTCATGGCCGTGGGGTGGGGGAATACAAGAGGGGGCTCCGACTGTGGAGTATAATAGAGCTGGGAGATAAGTCGGGAGTGGGGGGCAGGAAAATCGGTGGCCTTGAAAGAGACGAGGAGAACACGTGCGAAAATTTTAGATACCGCGGGCGAGTTTCTGGCAGGAATGTGACGCTCGTGGCGACTAATGGGGGTGATTGGATAGGTATTCGCGAGATCAGCGATGCAAGTGAGATAGGGCTAGGGATGTTTGGAATAATACATGGCGTGTTTGGACGCGCGTATTGATTCGAATGATGAAGAAAATTTCTCGAAGATAAGAGGTTTTTGAAGAATTCGAAAAATGCGGGAATTTTTATATTTTTCGTAAATTTTAATTTACAATATTTTTCTGCTTGAGTGAAATTAAGAATTGTCTTTGTCTCTGTGATTTTTACAGCATATTACAGAATGTAGAATTAGACTTCATAATTTTCTGCAATAAATAATCCTTATATTTTTCAGGAATTGAATTTATTTTTCTATTTGGGTAAAATTAAAAAGTGGTTTCGTTTGTGTAATTTTTAATAGAACGTGTGAAATTAGCTTTTATAATTCTCTGCAATAGATAATTTTTAAAAAATAATTACGTTTTGTTATAATTTTTGAATATAAAATAGTCAATAATAAATATTGTAAATATCTTTGAATAAATAGTTTTATGATAATAATTTTAGAATTATGTACAAGTATTTCATTTTATAAAAGCCATGTGAGAAGAACTATATATTTCTTACTTTTCATATAAAAATTGAGAAAGTACGAAATTTCAGTGCATTAGAGAAGTTCTTATTTGGTAAATAAGATTTGAATGAATTTTCTTGCAGGATTAGAGAAATTAAATTTTTTATAGTCTTCAGTGAGGATAATAATATAAAATACAGTAAGTAATATTTTTAGAGGTAAATAAGTTAATGATGGAATTATAGTCATTTTTATTTAGTAGTGGAATTATGGAAATTTTTAGTTTACAGTAGAATCGTAGATGTTTTCAATTAATAATAAAATTATAGCAATTTTTTATTGTACAATTTTATATTTAATAGTAGAACTATGTTTCAATCTTTTCAAAAGATATTTTACGTACATACGAACTCGCCTTAAAATTGTGAGTTTGCTGTTTAACAATTTTATATTTATTATAAATTATAATATACACACGTCACAAAAAGATTGCAATGATTAAATATGTGTGGTGAAATTTTTCTTAATATTATTATTATCTCGTCACTGTTCACTTTCACCCTTTTCATAACAAACTAATTCCCCTCACAACATATTGGCTCTGACGTATAACAATTACACAATACCACACATTCTAGATCTTCCATTCGCAAAATGGAAGAATTGGTTCCAAAAACGTACATATCTACATTCGTGCCATCATTCGACCTCACACACTCGCATTCACGCTAATAAAACCAAATCCACAATTTTGTGTTATATAATTGCTTATTATAATTGTTTAGAAAGTTACAGACTTTGTATTCTATTCTTGCTGTTATTATTGTAGAAGCTATCTGAGATCATCTTGTTACTTCCACTGCAATTAGATCAGTTACTTTATTGAGATATTGCGTGCATTTGATATTTAAATTATTTCGACAAAATTATGTTTTATTATTATTTCATTGTAATATTTCATATTATATTTCATCAAATATTCTATTATTCTCATAGGCACTGATTAATCGTATTTTGTTCAAGCTGTTACGATTCTTTGTTGAAACATTGAATTTATTAGTATATTGCTTGCAGTTGTAATTTAAATTATAGTATATATAAATTATTGCAACAATATCCATTGACTTTTGAAGTCGGTTCACTGATTGTGAACGATAGTGTACAGTTTAGTGTGCTGCTTAATGGTGTAGGTATTTGATTAAACAATTTCTTGACAAATACATATGTCAAGTTGGTCTTTATCAATGGAACATTTTCGTCAGCCATTGTGCATATCCTACAACTACCAACTGCGATCACCGTGAACCCAAGAGTAGAATTTTCTGAGTAGAATTAAAGA
>NW_016924043.1:0-1254 GCF_001483705.2 Eufriesea mexicana
AGTATATGGCTGGAAAATACAATTTTATTGACATTTTCGACTAATATCGTGTTGAGCGAACTTAGTTGCATAGATAAGGAGGAAAGATTCTATTGGCGTGCTATAGCAATTGCAAAGCTATAGAATCTGGCAGGAAAACCCAATTTTATTGACATTTTCGACTAATATCATGTTGAGCCAGCTTTCTCGCATAAATAAGGAGGAATGAGTCTATTGGCGTGCTCTAGCCATTGCAATGCAATCGAATGTGGCTGGAAAATTCAATTTTATAGACATTTTCTGCAAATATCGTGTTGTGCAAATTTTCTTGCATAAATAAGAAGGAGGGATCCTATTGGCGTGCTATAGCCATTGCAATGCTGTAGAATCTGAATGGAAAATTCAATTTCATTGATATTTCCCTCGAATATTGTGGCGTGCTGACTTTCTTGCATAAATAAGCAGGAAAGATTTTGTTGGCGTGCTATAGCCATAGCAATGTTATAGAATCAGGCTGTAAAATTCAATTTTATTGAGAATTTCGACCAATATCGTGGTGAGGTAACTTTCTTGCATAAATAAGGAGGAAAGATTCTATTGGGGTGCTTTAGCCATTGCAAAGCTGTGGAATCTGGATGGAAAATTCAATTTTTTTTCATATTATCGTCTAATATCGTGGCGAGATAAATACCTTGCATAAATAAGGCAGAAAGATTCTATAGGCGTGCTATAGCCATAGCAATGCTATAGAATCAGGCTGTAAAATTCAATTCTATTGACATTTTACTATTGACATTTTCGACTAATATCGTGGTTAGCTAACTTTCATGCATAAATGAGAAGGAAAGATTCTATTGGAGTGCTATAGCCATTGCAATGCAGTAGCATCTGGCTGGAAAATTCAAATTTATTGACAATTTCGACTAATATCATGGTGAGCTAACTTTATTGCATAAACAAGGAGGAAAGACTCTATTGCCGTGATATAGGCATAGCAACGCTACAGAATCGGACCGGAAAATTCAATTTTAATGACATATTCGACCAATACCGTAATGAGCGAGCTTTCTTGCGTAAATAAGGAGGAAAGATTCTATTGGATTGCTATAGCCATTGAAATTCTATAGAATCAGGCTGGAAAATTCAATTTTATTGTCATTTTCGACTAAAATCCTGGTGAGCTAACATCTTGCATAAATAAGGGGGAAAGACTCTATTGGCGAGCTATAGCCATTACATTTCTGTAGAATCTGGCTGGAAAATTCAATTTTATTG
>NW_016924044.1:0-598 GCF_001483705.2 Eufriesea mexicana
TTCAATTCTAATGACATTTTCGGACAATAACGTGGTGAGCTGACATCCTTGCATATATAAAGGCGAAAGATTATATTGGCGAGCCATAGTCATTGCAGTACTATAGAATCAGGCTGGAAAGATTAATTTTCATGACATTTTCGACTAATATTGTGGTGAGATGACTATCTTCCATGAACTAGGTAGAAAGATTCTATTGACGTGCTATGGCCATTGTAATGCTATAGAAACTGTCTGGAACATTCAATTTTATTGACATTTACGAATAATATCATTGTGAATTAACATTCTTGCATAAATAGGGTGGAAAGTATCTATTAGCGTGCTATAGCCATTGCAATGCTGTAGAACCTGGCAGGAAGATTCAATTTTATTGACATTTACGAATAATATCATTGTGAATTAACATTCTTGCATAAATAGGGTGGAAAGTATCTATTAGCGTGCTATAGCCATTGCAATGCAATAGGATCTGGATGGAAAATTCAATTTTATTAACTCTTTTGACTAATATCGTGGTCCGCTTTCTTTCTTTCATGAATAAGGAGGATAGTTTCTATAGGCCCGCTATTGCCGATGCAGTGGTATAGAATCACGC
>NW_016924045.1:0-203 GCF_001483705.2 Eufriesea mexicana
AGAATCTTTTCTCCTTATTTATGCAATAAAATTAGCTCAACACGATATTAGTCGAAAATGTCAATAGAATTGATTTTTCCAGTCAGATTCTATAGCATTGCAGTGGCTATAACATGCCAATAGAATCTTTCCTTCTCATTTATGCAATAAAACTAGCTCACCACGATATTAGTAGAAAATGTCATTGAAATTGAATTTTCCAG
>NW_016924046.1:0-233 GCF_001483705.2 Eufriesea mexicana
AGGTCACGTCAGGTCAGGTCAGATCAGTCCGGGCAGGTCAGGTGAGGTGAGGTCAGGTGAGGTCAATCGAGGCCAGGTCATGTCAGGTCAGGTCAGATAAGGTCAGATGCTGTCAGTTCAAGTCAGGCCAGATCATGTCTGGTCAGGTCAAGCCAGTTCGGGTCAGTTCACTTCAGATCAGATCATGTCATGTCAGGTCACCTCAGGTCAAGTCAGGCCAGGCAAGGCCCGGG
>NW_016924046.1:9782-10049 GCF_001483705.2 Eufriesea mexicana
AGGTCAGGTCAGGTCAGTTCAGGTCATGCCATGTCAGGTTATGTCAGGTCCGGAAAGGTCAGGCCAGGCCAGATCATGTCCGGTCAGGTCAGGTCAGTTCAGGTCAGTTCACTGCAGATCAGGTCATGTCATGTCAGGTCACATCAGGTCATGTCAGGTCACATCCGGTCATGTCAGGCCAGGCAAGGTTGGGGCTGGTCAGGACAGATCAGGTAAGGTCAGGTCAGGTCAGGTCACGACAGGCCTGGTCAGTTCAGGTCAGTCAGG
>NW_016924047.1:0-894 GCF_001483705.2 Eufriesea mexicana
ATTGGATAGATTAGGAGAGGATATCTTTGACCTTAGTGCTATAGACTGTTATTAGGCGGATTTTTGCTCCCTACAGTGCTCTAACGTTTTCAGGTTGGCTTTGGCAAGGCCAGGAATAGTGGTCTCGGCACGTCACGTTGAGTCATGCTACGTTGTTGGAAGCGGTTAGCTATGTCTTTAGTGCTATAGCCTGATGGTAGTTGGATTTCTGCGACCTGCAGCCTTCTAATATTTTCAACTTGGCTTTGGGAAGGCCAGCAATAGTGGTCTCGGCAGTTTATGTTCAGTCTAGTTACGTTCGGTTATTTCGGTTTGGCTACGTTTGGTCAGGTTAGCTTTAACGTCTGTGCTGTACGCTGCTGTTCGTTGGATATCTGCGTCCACTATGCTGTAGTACGTCCTGCTTGGATCTGGGGAGGGCAGCAGTATCCGTCTCGGCACGTTATGTTGTGTTAGGCTATGTTCGGATGTTATGTTGCTTTGTTTTAGGTTTGGGTAGCTATGACTTTTCTGATAAGCACGTAGGTTCAACGGATTTCTGCGTTCTACACTCCACTAATATGTACTGCTTGACTCTGGAGAGGACAGCAATAGTGGTCGCGGCACGTTAGGTTTATTTATGTTGTGTTCGGCTATGTTACGATTGGTTAGGTAAGGAGAGGGTAGCTTTGTATTTAGGAATATAGTCTGTTCTTAGGTGGACGTCTGCGCCCTAGAGTGCTCTAATATCTTCAGCTTGGCTGTGGGAAGGCCCGCAATGGTGGCCTTCGCACGTTACGTTGAGACATGTTACGTTCGGTTAGGTTGCGTTTGGCTAGGTTAGGATAGCATAGATTTGAATTTCTTCTGAAGTACACAGTTGTTCGGTGTATTCCTGCGATCTACAGCGCTCTA
>NW_016924047.1:1620-21781 GCF_001483705.2 Eufriesea mexicana
CTGGGGGGGGGGGCAGCAATAGTGACCTAGGCGCGTTCGGTTTTGCTAGGTTACGTATGGTCATGATAGGTTTGGTTAGATTGTGACAGTGTAGCTTTGACTTTTGTGCTAAACACTGCGACTCCATGGCTTTCTGCGCCCTACTCTCCACTTACGTGTTCTGCTTGGCTCTTGGGAGGTCAGCAATAGTGCTCGCGGCATGTTAGGTTGAGTTATGCTACGTTCGGTTATGTTACTATTGGTTATGTTAAGAGAGCATAGATTCCGCTTTAGAGCTATAGTCTGTAATAACGTGGATTCTAGGGGCCAACAGCGCTGTCATATTTTCAGCTTTTCTCTGGAGAGTCCAGCAATAGTTCTCTCGGTACGTTACGTTTAGTCACGTTTCTTTCGGTTATGTTGGACTAGGTTATGTTTGGTTAGGATAGCTTTATCTTTTGTGCCGTACACTGCTTTTCGTTGGATTTCTGCGCTCCACTGTGCTCTAGTATGCCATGCTTGGCTCTGGGGGGAGGGGGGGGGGGCATTAGTAGCGGTTTCAACAAAATAGGTTGTGTTAGGGTGTATTTGGTTGTGTCCTGCTGGCTTGTGTTAGGCTTACGTAGCTTTGGCTCTTCTGATACACGCTGCAAGTCTACGGATTTCTGCCGTCTACTCTCCACTAATGTGTTCTGCTTGGCTCTGGGGTGGCCAGCAATAGTGGTCATGGCACGTTAGTTTGAGATATGTTAAGTTTGGTCATTATGGCATCGACTTTTGTGTTATACAATGCAATTCGGTGGTCTCTACGATTTACTCATCTCTAATATGTTCCGCTTGTCTCTGGGGAGGCCAGCAATATACGCCTCTGCTCGTTACACTTAGTTACTCTACGTTTGGTTAGGTTAGGTTATGCCACATTAGTTTAGGGTATCTTTGACATTTGTGCTATACACTGCCATTTGTTGGATTTCTGCACTTCACATTGCTCTACTGTACTCTACTCCACACTCGGGTGGCGAGCAATAGAGGTCGCCTCACGTTAGGTAGAGTTAGGTTAGTTTAGGTTATGTTTGTTTCGGGTAGCTGTGACTTTCGTGCTTTACACAGCTTTTCGTCGGATTCCTGCCCACCACCGTGCTCTACTCTAAACTGCTAGTCCTGGGGAGGCCAGAAATAGTGGTCGATGCACGTTTGGTTGAGATTTGCTACGTTTGGTAGTGTTACGATTGGTTCGGTTAGGATAAGGTCCTTTTGACTTATGTCCAATACACTGCTATTCCGTGGATCTCTGCGGTCTACTTTGCTCTAATACACTCCGATTTGCCAAGGCATCGCCAGGGTCAGATTTCGCGGCACGTTACGTTGCATTATGTTGCGCTTGTTTATGCTATGATTGGCTATGTTAGGATAATATGGCTTTGACTTTTCCGCTATACACTGCTATTCGGTGGATTTCTGCGCCCCACTCTGCTCCAATGTTCTCCTTGGCGCTGAAGAGGGCATCAATATTATTCCCGGCACGTTACGTTTAGCTACGTTACTCTTTGCTTGGCTATGCTAGGACAGGTTATGTGAGGATATCTTTGACTTTTGTGCCACATGCTGCAATGTGGCGTATTACTGCCATCTACAGTGCCCCAGTATGTTCTGCTTGGCTCTGGAGAGGCCAGCAATGTTGGGCGCGGCACGCTGGGTTTAGCTATGTGACGCTTGACTTGGTTGGGTTGGGATATGTTTGGTTAGGATAGCTTTGACCATTGAGCTACACACTGCTGTTCGGTCGATATCGGTGCACTGCATTGCTCTACTCCCTTCTGCTTGTCTATGGGGAGGCCAGGAATAGTGGCCGTGACACGTTTGCTTTTGCTATGTTACGCTTGGTTAAGTCAGGTTTGGATATGTTTGGTAAATATGGGTTTGACTTTCGTGATATGCATTCCTATTCGGTGGACTCCTGCGCTCTGCTGTACTCTAGTATAAGCTGCTTGGCTATGGGGACGTTTGCAGTATCGGTCTCCGCACGTTAGTCTGAGTTACGTTGCTCTTGGTTCTGTTACGTTTGGTTAGTTTAGGACAGGGTTGCCTTGACTTTGGTGCTATAAGCTTATGCTCGATAGATTTCTGCGCTCAACTGTGCCCAAATTTTCTCTGCTTGTCGCTGTACAGGCTGGAAATAGTGCTGCACGCTGGTTTGATTTAGGCTACGCCTGGTTATGTTACGTTTGTTCAGGTTAGGAGAGGGAAACATTGCCTTTCAGGCTATATACAGTTATTCGGATGACTTCTGCGTTCCACTCTTGTCTGATATATTCAGTTTGGCTCTGGGAAAGAAGCAATAGTGGTCTCGGCACCTTATGCTGAGTCAGGCTACATTTGTTCGGGTTAGGTTACGTCAGGCTACATAAAGTTTTCTTTGACTTCTGTGCTATACAATTCAACGCCGCGGACTTCTGTGATCTACTGCGCTCTAGTATATTCTACTTAGCTCTGGGGAGTACAGCAACAGTGGTGTAGGTAGGTTAAGTGTAGTTAGGTTACGTTTGGTTACGCTATGCTTGGCTAGGTTATGCAAGGTCTGCTTTGACTTTTGCGCTATACACTGCTATTCGATGGATTTCTGCTCTCTACTGTGCTCCAGTATGTTCTGCTTGGCACTGGAGAGGACAGAAGTAGTGGTCTAGTCTCGTCAAGTTTAGTGAGTCCACGTTTGGCTAGGTTCGGTTAAGTCAGGTTAGGTTAGGATACATTTGTCTGTTGTGCTATACGCTTATATTTGGCGGCCATCTGCTCTCTACTGCGCTCTAGTATATTCCGCTTGGCTGTGGGGACTCCAGCAATAGTGGTCTCGGTACGTTGGGATAAATTAGGATACGTTTGATTATATTACGTTTGGACACGTTTGGATGGAATAGCTTTGACTTTTGTGCTAATCACTGCTGTTCGGTGGATTTCGGCGCTCTACTCTGCTCTAATATTTCCAGCCTGGGTCTGGGAGAGGCAGCAATTGTAGTCTCGGCACGTTAGGATTATTTAGGCAACGTTTGGTTAGGTTACGTTGGTTTGGATTAGGCTTGCATAGCTATTTCCTTCGTGGAATACACTGTTATTCGGTGGACTTCTGCGCTCTACTGTGCTATAGTTTTCTCTGCTTGGTTCTGGGATGGCAGCAGCAGTGGTCTCGGCTCGTCAGGTTCAGTTAGGTTTCAATTGGTTAGGATAGGTTAGACTGCGTTAAGTGAAGATAGCTTCTACTCCTCTGCACTACATTGCCATTCGTTGGAATTCTGCGCTCTACTCTCCTTTCATATGTTCTGCTCGACTCTCGGGGGGCCAACAATAGCGGTCGCGTCACGATAGGTTGAGTCAGATTACGCTTGGTTAGTTCAGGTTACGTTTGGTTAGGGAGGGATAGCTAAGACTTTTGTGCAACAAACTGCAATTCTATGGACTTCTGCGTTCTACTGTACGCTACAAATCTCTGCTTGCCTTCGGAACGCCAGCAATAGTGTTAGCGGCACGCTACGTTTAGTGTGTCCATGTCAGGCTAGGTTATGTTTGCTTGTGTTAGGTCTAGATAGCTTTGACTCTTGTGCTGTATAATACAATGCGGTGTATTACTTCGTTCTACTTTGCTCTAGTATATGCTGCTTAGGCCTGGAGGGGCAAGCAATAGTGGTCCATGCACGTTAGGTAGAGCTGTGTTACGTTCGGTTGTGTTACGCTTGGTTATGGTAGGATAGGGTAACTTTGGCCTTTGTGGTATACAGTGCTTCATGGCGGATTTCTGCGCTCTACTGTGATATGGTATATTCTGATTGGCTCTACGGATGACAGCAATATTTGTCTCTGCATGTTGGGTTGAGATATGTTACCTTCGCTTGTGTCACGATCGGTTCGGTTAGGTGAGTATACCTTTGATTTTTGTGCTGTACGCAGAAGTGCGGTGGATTCCAGCCATCTACTGTTCTCTAGTATGTTCTGATTGCCTCTGGGGGGGGGGGCATTAAATAGTGGCCTCGGCACATTACGTTGGGATGGGATACGTTTGGTCATGTTACGTTAGCTTTGGTTAGGTTTGGATAGCTTCGACTTTTCTGCTATACACTACGATTCTATTGATTTCTGCGCTCTATTCTCCTCCAATATTCCCTACTTGACTCTGTGGTGGAAAGCAATGCTAGTCGCGGCAGGTTAGGTTCAGTTAGATTACGCTTGATTAGGTTAGGTTGGCTTGGTTTAGGCAAGGTTATCTTTGACTTTTGTGCTATGCACTGCCATTATGTTGACTTCTGCGCTCTATAATGCTCTAGCACGCTCTACTTGGCACTCGTGAGGCCAGAAATAGTGGGCCCACCGCGTTAGATTGTGTCAGTCTACGTTTGCTTATGATACGTTAGATCGGGTTATGTTCGCATAGCTTTCACTTTCGTGGTATGCACTGCTATTCGGCGGATCTCTGCGCTCTTCTGAGCTCTGGCACGTTCTGCTTCGCACTGAGGAGGCCAGAAATAGTGGTCTAGGCACGTAAGGTTGGATTATGTTGCGCTTGGGAATGTTACCTTTGGTCATGTTAGGATGGTATAACATTGACCTTTGTGCTTCACATGCTGTCCACTGCTACAAGCTGTATTTCTACGCTCCACATGACTCTACTGTTCTCTGCTGTACTCTGCGGAGGACAGCAATAGTGGTCCGGAACTTTAGTTTGGGTTAGGTTACGTTCGGCTATGGTACGTTTGGTTAGGCTTCGAGAGGATACCTTTGACTTTTGTGCTATATATCGCTGTTCGGTGTGCTACTGCGCTATACTGTGCTCTAATATGATCTGCCTGTCTCCGGGGAGGCCAGAAGCAGTGGTCTCCGCACGTTCGGTTGAGATATGTTACGTTCGTTTATGTTAAGTTATGTTAGGTTTGGACAGGATATCTTCGACTTTAGTGCTATTCACTGCAATGCGCTTGATTTCTACACTCCACTGTTCTCTAGTATATGCTGGTTGGCCCTGCGGAGGCCAGCAACATCTGTCTCGGCACGATGGGTTGAGTTAGGTTACGTTTAGTTATGATGCGTTTGGTTAGGTTAAGCTAGGATAACTTCGACTTCTGTGCTATACGCCGCTATTCGGTGGATTTCTGCGCTCCAATGTGATCTGGTTGGACCAGATTTGCTCTGGGGAGGCCAAAAATAGTGGTCTCTGCACGCTAGGCTGTGTTAAGCTACGTTTGGCTACCTTACGTTTGTTTGGGTTAGGTTTGGAGTTATTTGGATACCGAGGTATACACTGATATTCGGTGCTCTTCTAGGTTCTACTCTGATCTACTTTACTCTGCTCGGCCCTGGAGGTACAGCAATAGTTATCGCGTCACGTTATTTTGTGTTAGGTTACGTTTGGTTATATTACGATTGGCTGTGTAAGGCGGTGATATCTCTGACCTTTGCGCTATACACTGCTATTCCATGGATTTCAGAGCTCTACAGTGCTCTACAATAGTCTGCTCGTCGATGGGGAGGCCAGTAATTGTGGTCGCGGCGCGTTAGGTTTACTTATGCTACATTTGGCTACGCTACGTTCATTTGGGTTAGGTTTGGATTAATGTGACTATGGCGGTATGCACTGATATTCGGTGGATCTCTATGCTCTACTGTGCTCTACTATACTCCGCTTGGCCATGGGAAGCCCAGCAATATTTGTCGCGGAATGTTATGTTGTGTTAGGCTTTGTGCAGTTATGTTCCATTGCTTTGGGTTAGGCCCGGGTAGCTTAGACCTTTCTGATATACACTGCGAATTTCTGCGCTGTACTCTCCTCTAATATGTTCTGCATGGCGATGGGCAGGCGTGCAACCGTGGTGCGGGCAAGTTATGCTAAGTTAGGCTACGTTCCCTTATATTACGTTTGGGTGGGTTAGGAGAGGATAGAGTTAACTTTTGTGCCATAGGCTGCTATTCGGTGGATTTCCTCACTACACATTACGCTACTATAGCCTTCTCGGCTCTAGGGTCAGTAGTAGTGGTGCCGGCCCGTTAGGTTGTGTCAGGCTACGTTTGGTTTGGTTATATTTGCTTGGGTTATGTTTGCATAGATTTGATTTTCGTGGTGTACACTGTTATTCGGTGGTTGTCCGCGCTCTACGTGGCCCCACTATACGCTGCTGGGCTATGGGAAGGCCAGCTATAGTGGTCGCGGCGCGTCAGTTTTTGTTACGTTACGTCTGCTTATGTTACGCTTTGATATGTTGGGTTAGGATTGCGTATACTGTTGTGTTACACACTGCCATTCGGTGGATTCTTGCGCTCCAATCTGCTCTAGCCTCTGCTTGAGACTGCGTAGGCCAGCAATTGTGACCTCGTCACGTTAGGCTGAGTTACTCTGCGTACGGTAAAGTTAGGTTTGGTTATGTTAGGATAGGATATCCTTGACTTTCGTGCTATACACTGCCATACGGTTGACTTCTGCTCACCACTGTGCCCTAATATGTTCTGCTTGGATGTTGGGTGGCCAGCAGTAGTGGCCCAGGCACGTTTGCTTGTGCTTGGTTACGTTTGGTTACCTTAGGCTTAGTTAAGTTTGGTTGAGATGGCTTCGACTTTCGTGCTATACACTGCTAATCTGACAGCGTCTGAGCCCTGCATTGCTCCACTAGAATCTGCTTGATTCTGGGGAGGCCAGCAGCAGCGGTCGTGGCACGTTTGGTCGAGCAACGTTACGTGCGGTTACGTTAGGTTTGGTTAAGTTTGGTTAGGTTAGGTTATGTCAGGATAGCTTTGCCTTTTGTGCCAGACACCACTATACAGTGGATTTCGGCGCACTACTGCGCTCTAATATACTCTGCTTCTGCCTGGGGTGGCCTGCAATGGTGGTCTCGGCATGTTAGGTTGAGATGTACTGCGTTTAGTTAGGTTACGTTTGGCTAGGTTAGGAAAGGGTAGCTTTGACTCTTGTGCCATACAATGCTATTCAGTGGATTTCTGCGCTCCACATGTTTCTGCACTCTACATTGATCTGCTATGATCTGCACGACTATCGGGTTGTCAGCAATAGTGTTCGCGGCACATTACGTTTAGCTTGGCTACGATAGGTTAGGTTATGTTCGCTTGGGTTATGTTCGGATATCTTTGACTTTTCTGCTCTACATTGCGATCCTATGGATTTCTGCGCCCTACTCTGCTCTAAAATATTCTGCTTGGCTCTGTGGAGGCCAGCATTTTGTGGTGGCGGCACGTTAGGTTGAGCTTGGTTGTGCTTGGTTGTGTTGCGATTGGTTGGATTAGGATAGGGTACCTTTGACTTTCATGCTACATACTGCTTTTCGGTGAATTTCTACTCTCTGCTGTGCTCTAATATGCTCAGCTCTGCTCTGTGCGGACCAGAAATAGTGACCGCGGCATGTTAGCTTAAGTTAGGCTGCGTTTGGTTAGGATATGTTTGTTCGGGTGAGGATTGGATAGCTCTGACTTTCGTGGCATACACAGCCATTCGGTTGATTTCTGGTCTCTTCTGTGCTCTAGTATACCCTGCTTCTCTCTGGGACGCGTCTAGTGGTCGCGTCACGTTTGTCTGAGTTAGGCTGCGCTTGGCAACGTTACGCTTGGTTAGGTTAGGATAGTGTAGCTTTGACTCTTGTGCTCCACACTGCTATTCAGGAGACTTCTGCGCTCCACATTGCTCTATTATACTCTGCGCGGCTCTTGGGATGACAACAGTAGTGGTCGTGGGACGATAGGTTCAGTTACAATACGTTTGGTTATACTTGGTTACGTTGCTTTAGGTTAGGATAGCTTCGACTTTTGTGCTACGCACCGCCATTCTGTGGACACATGAGCTGTACTGTGCGCTATAGCACTCTGCTTGTGCCTGGGGACGCCAGGAAAGGTGGGAGTGGCTGGTTATGTTGTGTTATGTTCAGTTCCCTTAGGCATGGCTTGGATATGTTTGGCTGGTGTAGCTTCGACTTTTGTGCTATACACTGCTATTCGGCCGACTTGAGCGCTCTACTGCGCTCTAGGATATTCTGGGCGGCCCTGGGGAGGCTAGCATTAGTCGTCTCGGCACGTTAGTCTGAGTTACCATACGTTCGGTAATGTTGCATAAGGCTGTGTTTGGGCAGGGTAACTACGACACATGTGCTGTGCACTGCGATTCCATGGGTTTCTGTGCTGCACTCTCCTCCAATATGTTCGCATGGCGATGGGCAGGCCAGCAATTTTAGACTCGGCATGTTAGTTTCAGTTAGTCTACGCTTGGTTAGGTTCGGTTAGGACATGTTGGGTTAGGACATGTTGGGTTAGGGTTTCATTGCCTTTAATGCCATACACTGCTATTTGGTGGCTTTCAGCGTTCTACTATGCTCCAGTATATTCCGCTTTTCTCTGGGGTGTCCAGCAATAGTGGTCTCGGCACGTTAGGTTAAGTTATGTTACATTTCCTTATATTACATTGCTCTGCTAGGCACTGCTCTACTCTTGGGGGACAGTAATAGTGGCCTCGGCACATTAGGTTGGGTTAGGCTGCGTTCGTTTCTTTATCGTTTGCATTGTTTGTGCTAGGGTAGCGTTGAATTTTGTGCTCTACACTGCTATTCGTTGGATTCCTGAGCTTTACATTGCTCTGATATGCTCTGCTCGACTATCGGGGTGTGAGGAATAGTGGCCGTGGCAAAATATGTCGGGTCACGTAACGTTTGGTTTGGTTATGTTAGGCTATGATTGGTTAGAGTTGCTACGACTTTCGTGCTATACACAGTTATCCAGTGGATTCTTGCACTGTACTGTACTCTGCCCAAAAATGCTGGACCCTGGGGGCCAGCAGTAGTAGTCGCCGCACATTACCTTGTGTTTGGCCACGATAGGTTAGGTTACGTTACTCTGGGTTAGGTTTGGGTATCATTGAATTTTCTGCTGTACACTGCGATCCGATGGATTTCTGCACCCTACTCCCCTCTAATATGGTCCGCTTGCCTCTGTGGGTGCCAGCAATAGTGGTGGCGGCACGATAGGTTGAGATTGGTTACGCTTGGTAGTGTTAGCCTATGCAGGGTTAGGCTGGGATAGTCACGATCTTTGTGCTGCGCACTGCAATTCTATGCACTCCTGTGCCCTATTGTGCGCTATCACTCTCCGCTTATCGCCGGGAACACCAGGAACAGCGGTCGCGACACATTACGTTGAGTTATATTATGTTTGGTTAAGTAAGGTGTGGTGAAGTTAGGATGGGGTAGCTTCGAGTTTTGCCTATGCACAGCTATGCGGTAGATTACTGCGCTCTACTGCGCCCTTCTATGTTCTGCTTGGCTTTGGGGGGGGGGGACAGCAATGGCGGTTTCGGCACGTAACTATTAGCTTCGTTACGTTCGGTTATGTTACGGTTGGTTAAGGTATGAAAGGATGGCTTTAGCTTTTGCGCTATCCACTGCTGTTCGTCGGATTTCTGAGCTCGACAGTGCTCTAGTATGTTCTGCTTGCCTCTGGGGATACCAGCAACCGTGGCCGCGGCACCTCAGTTGGTGTTATGTTGCATTCGATTTGGCGAGGTTGGGTTACATTTGGCCGGGTTAGTTTTTACTTTGTGCTATGCACTGCATTTCGGTGGATATCTGCGGTGTACTGTGCTCCAGTATGTGCTGTTTGTCTCTGTGGAGGGCAGGAATAGCTGTCTTGGCACGTTATATCTAGTTAGGTTACGTCAGGCTATGTTACGTTTGGTCAGGTTAGGATATGGTGGCTTCGACTTTTGTCCTTTTCACTGCCATTCGGTCGATATATGTGCCCTGCAATGCTATATGCTTGACCATGGAGGGGCCAGCAATAGCGGTCGTGGCACGTTCTGTTAATTTAGGTTACGTGCGGTTATGTTACATTGGGTTATGTTTGGTTAGGATGAATTTGACTCATGTGCCAGACACCGCTGCACGGCGGATTTCTGCTCTCCACTGTGCTCTGGTATTATCTGCTTGGGCCTAGGGATGCCAGCAATGGGGGTATCGGCACGTTTGGTTGGGTCATATTACGTTTGGTTAGGTCACGCTTGGTTAGGTTCGGACAGGATAGCATTGACTTTTATTCTATACACTGCTGCTCGTTGGATTTCAGCGATCAACTTTGCTCAAATATGCTCTGCTTGGCTATGGGGAGGCAGGAAATGGTGGTCCTGGCACGTTTGATGTCAGCTTACCCTTTGTTGGGTTAGGTTAGGCTAAGTTTGGATTGAATAGCTTTGACCTTTTTTATATACACTGCTATTCGGACGATTCCAACGCTCTACATTGCTCTGCTATACGCTGCTTAACACACGTGAGGCCAGCTATGGCGGTCGTTGGACGTCAGAATGGGTTACGTTACGTCTGCTTATGTTACGTTTTTATAGGCTAGGAGAGTGTAGCATTGACTTTTGCCATATACGCTGCTATTCGGTGAATTCCTGCGCTCTACTGCGCTCCAGTATGCTCTGCTCCGCGCTGGGGATGCCAGAAGCAGCGCTCTCGGCACTTCAGGTTGAGTTATGCCTCGTTTGGCTAGGTTAGGTTTTGTCAGGTTAGGTCAGGGTGTCTTTGACTTTTGAGCCTTGCACATAAGTGCGGCGGATTTCTACGCTCTGCTGTGCTCTAGTATATTCTGCTTTGCTCCGGGGAGGTCAGCAATGGTGTTCTAGGCACGTTAGGTTGAGTTGGTTACGTTTCGTTTTGTTATGTTTAGTTAGGTTTGGAGAGTATATCTTCGAGTTTTGTGCTTTACGCTGCTTTTCGGTAAATGTCAGCGCTCTACTGTGATCTAATAATCCCTACTTCGCTTTGGGAATGCCAGAAATAGTGACCGCGAACGTTAGGTAGTGCTAGGTTACGTTCGGTTAAGTTAAATTTGTTTGGGGTATGTTGGGATATCTTTGACTTTCGTACCGTACACTCCCTTCCTATGAACTTTTGCGACCTACTCTCCTCTAAACGCCCTGCTTGGAAATGGGGAGGCCAGCAATAGTGGGTTAGGCGAGTTAGGTTCGGATTGGTCACGTAAGGTTGGGTTAGGTTAGGTCAGATTAGGTTAGGGTATCTCTTACTTTACTGCTCTACACTGCTATTTGGAAGATTGCAGCGTTCTACACTGCTTCGCTATACTCTGCTTAGCTATCGTGAGGCCAGAAATTGCTTTCCTGTTACGTCAGGTTAGGTTACGTTACGTCCGCCTGTGTTATGTATATCTAGGTTCGGACAGGATAGCCTTGACTATTGTGCTATAAGCTGATATCCGTTGGATTTCTGCACTCTTCATTGTTCTACTATCCTCTACTCGATTCCGGGGATACCAGCAATGGCGGTAGTGGCAACAAAGGTTGTGTTAGGCTACGTTTGGCTAGGTTAGGTTGAATTTCGCTGGTTCAGGATGGCTCTGACTTTTGTGTTATACACTGCTAATCGGTGTATTCCTGCGATCCAGATTGCTCTGCTATACTCTGCTTAGCTCTCCTGAGACCAGAAATGGCGATCGTGGCACGTCAGGTTGTGCTACATTACGTCAGCCTATGTTACGTTCCGTTAGGTTAGGATACGATAGCTTTGACTTTCGCGCTACACACTTGCATTCGGTGGACTTCTGCGCTCTACTGTGGTCTAACATACCCTGCTATGGTCTGGGAATGCTTGTAATAGTGGCCGCGGCGCATTAGGCTGCGTTAGGTTTTCTTTGGGTGGGTTAGGTTTATTTAGGTTAGGTTAGGATATCTTTGACTTTCGCGCTATGCTCTGCCACTCTACGTGCGCTTGCGCTCTACTCTCCTTTATCATGACCTGCTTTGCGGTGGGGAGGCCAGCAATACTGGTCGCGGCACGCGAGGTAGGGATTGGGTACGTTCGGTTATGTTAGGTATGGCTGAGTTAGGTTAAGATAGCTTTGACGTATCTCCTCAACACTGACATCGTACGGGCGTCTGAGCTGTACTGTGATCTATCACATAATGCTTGTCTCTTGGGAAGCCAGCAATAGTGACCGCTGCACGATAGGTTTAGCTACTGTACGTTCGGCTAGGTTAGGTCAGATATGGTTAGGGCGGGATATCTTTGAGATTCGTGCTATACACAGCAATTTGATTACGTTCTGCGCTCTACTCTAGTCGAGTATACTCTGTTCGTCTCTGCAGAGGACAGTAGTAGTTTTCTCGGCGCGTCAGGTTATGTTAGCCTACGTTTTGTTATGGCATGTTTGTTTGGGTTAGGGTGGGACAGCTTCCACTGTCGTGGCTTTAACTGATGATCGGTGGGTTTGTGCCCTCTACTGCGCTGTAGTATGTTCTGCTTTGCTCTGCGGAGGCCATAAATGGCGGTCTCGGCATGCAAGTATGAGGTAGATAACGTTCGGTTATGTTACATTTGGTTGGGTTACGACAGGATAGTATTGACATTTATTCTATACACTGCTGCTGCTTGGATTTCAGCGATCTACCTTGCTCAAATATGCTCTGCTAGGCTATGGGAAGTTACGTTATGCTAGGTTAGGGTAGCATGGCTTTGACTTTTGTGCTATACACAGCTATCAGTTCGATACCTGTGCACTGCATTGCTCTTCTAGATTCTTCTTGTCACTGGGGAGGCCAGCAATTGCGGCCGTGGCAGGTTTGTCTGAGTTATGTTGAGTTTGGTTTTGTTACGTTTGGTTATGTTAGGACATGGTAGCTTCTTCTCCTGTGCTATAAACTGCAATTCGGTGGATTTCTTCGCTCTACATTGCACTAGTATACTCTGCTCGCCTCTCGGGAGGGCAGCAGTAGCGGCCGCAGCACGATAGTTTGAGTTGGACTTCGTTCGGCTTGGTTAGGTTACGCTGCATTAGGTTAGGTTAGCTTTGACTTTTATGCTACACGCTGCAATTCTGTGGACCTCTGCGATATACTGTTCTCTAATATGCTCTGATTAGCGTTGGGGAGGGCAGCAACACTGGTCTCGGCACATTGGGTTGGGTTAGGCTTCGTTCGCTTATGTTAGGTTTGGTTAAGTTAGGAATGGATAGCTGCGACTTTTGCACTATACACTGCAATTCGGTGGACTTCCGCACTCTACTGCAATCTAAGTTTGCCTGCATGTATCTGGGAATGCTTGAAATGGTGACCGCGGCGCAATCGGTTGTGGTAGGTCACGTTCGGATGGGTTCTGTTTGTTTTGGTTTAGTTAGGATATTTTTTACTTTAGTGCATTACACTGCCATTCTATGGACCTCTGTGCTCTAGTCACCTCTAATATGCCCTGCATGGGGTTGGCGAGGACAGCAGCTGTAGGCTAAGTACGTTGGGTTGGTATTGATTACGTTTCACTAGGCTAGGTAATGTCAGATTAGGTCAGGATACCTCTTACTTTTTTGCTGTACACCGCTATTCGGAAGACTAAGGCATCCAAAGATGCTCTGCTATACTCTGCTTAGCTCTCGTGGGACCAGCAATGGCTTTTGTGGCACGTCAGTGAGGGTTACGTTACGTCCGCTTATGGTTCGATTTGTAAGGTTAGAATAGGATAGCTTTGACCTTTGTACTCAACACCGCTATTTGGTGGATTTCTGCACTCTACATTGCACTAATATGCCCTGCTTGTCTCTGGTGGGCTATCAAGATAAATCTCGGCACGTTATGTGTAGCTATGTTACGCCTGGCTTGGTCAGGTTAGGACACGTTAGGTTAGGATTCCCCTGTATTTTGTGCCGCACGCTGCAATGCGGTGGAATACTGCGCTCTGCTGTGCTCTAGTATGTTCTGCTTGGCTCTGGGGAGGCCAGCAATGGTGGTCTCGGCACGCTAGGTTGAGACAGGTTGCACTCGGCTTGTCTAGGTTACGATATGTTTGGTGAGGATGGCTTTGTCTTTTGTGCTTTACACTGCTATTCGAGCGATACCTGTGCACTACGTTGCTCTACTGGCGTCTGCTTGAATCTGAGGTGGCCAGCAATAGCGGTCGCGGCACGTTTGGTTGAGATATGTTACGTTTCGTTAGGTGCGGTTAGGATTCGTTCGGTCAGGATGGCTTTGACTTTTGCGCTATACACCGCTATTCAGTGGATATCTGCGCTCTGCATTGGAGTACTAGCATCTTCTTGCCTCTGGGGAGGCCAGCAAAGTGGTCGCCTCACGTTAGGTTGAATTAGGTTACGTTTGGTTAAGACATGGTGAGTTGCGTGAGGTTAGGGTATCTTTGACTTTTGACCTAGGCACTGCTACTCTATGGACATCTGCGCTCTGCTTTGCGCTAACGCACTCTGCTTGTCTGTGTGGACGCCAGGAATAGTGCTCTCGTCGCGTTATGTGTGTTTATATTACGTTTGTATAAGTTAGACTTTGCCAGGTTAGCTTAGGGCATCTTTGACCTTTGTGGCCAGCGTACCAGTGCGACGGATTTTTGCGCTCCCCTGCTCTCTAGTATATTCTGCCTGGCACTGTGGCGATCAGCAATTGTGGTATAGGGACGTTAGGCTAGGTTTCCTTACGTTCGGCCATGTTACGTTTGGTTAGGGTAGGATGGGGTAACTGTGAGTTTTGTGCTATACACAGCTATTCCACGGACATCTGGGCTCTTCGTTGCTCTACCATACTCCACTCGATGCAATGGAGGACAGCAGTGACTGATGTGGCACGATAGGCTCAGTCATGGTACGTTCGGTTGGGTAAGGTTAGGTTATGTTCGGTTGGGGTTGCTTTGATTTCTGGGACGTACACTGCTATTCGGTGAATCTCTGCGATCTACTATGCTCTAATATGACCTGCTTGGCTCTGCGGAGGCCAACAATAGTCGTCTCGGCTCGTTAGGTTCAGTTATCCTACATTTGGCTTGGTTGGTTTAGGCCTGATTAGGTTAGGGTATGTTCGACTTTCGAGCTATACACTGCTATTCGGTGGACTTCTGCTCCCCACTGCGCTTTAATGTGCACTTCTTTGCTTTGGGGAGGACAACAGTAGATGTCTTGACACGTTACATTGAGTTAGGTTACCATCGGCTATGTCACGATTGGTTAAGTTAGGAATGTACAGCTTTAACTGGGTTGTGTTTGGTTGCGTTTGCTTAGATCAGTTTAGGTTAGGTTTGTTTAGGGTGCCTTTGACTTTTGTGCTATACGCTGCTATTCGTTGGTTATCTGCGCTCTACTGTCCTGTAATATGTTCCGTTTTCTCTGTGAAGGCCAGCAATAACGCACGCGGCAAGCTTGGTTGAGATATGTTACGTTTGGCTTGGCAAGATTAGGATAGGTTTGGTTAGGATAGCTTTTACTTCTGTTCTATACACTGCTATTCGGTAGATATCAGCACTCTGCATTGCTCTACTAGCATCTGCTTGTCTCTGCGGAGCTCAGTAGTAGGGGCGGTGGCACGTTTGGTTGTGTTATGCTACGTTCGGTTAGGTTAGGTTGGATTCAGTTTGGTTAGGATGGCTACTTTGTGCTATGCACTGCAAATCGGTGGATCTCCACGGTCTACTAAGCTCAAGTATGTTCTGCTTGCCCCTGGGATGGCAGCAATATTGGTCTCGTCACGTAAGGTTGAGTTATGTTATGTTTGGCTATGTCCCGTTTGGTTAGGTTAAATAGGAAATCACTGACTCTTATGCTATACAATTCTGCTCGTTGTATTTCAGTGATCAAAGTTATCCTATACAAACATAACCAAGCGTGAGATAACCAATCTTAGAAGAACACAAACTAACGCGCCGCGGCCACCATTCCTAGCCTCCCCAGATCTGAGCAGAGAACATCAGATCTCAGAAGAGCGCAGAAACCCACCGTTTAACATTGTATAGGACAAAAGTGAAAGCCATCCTTCACAACCTCACCAAACATAACGTAGCCAAACGTGACCTGACTCATCCTGACTTTCCGATACCTGAATTACTGCCCTCCCCACAGCCAAGCAGAACATTATAGGGGAGAGCAGAACGTAGAAATACATAGAGCCGCAGTGCATAGCGCAATAGTCGAGGCTACCATATCCTAGCATGACCATACTCAACCTAACCGCACGTAGCTTAACTCAACATACCGCGCCGGGACCACTTCTGGTGTACTCCCCAGAACCAAGCAGAACAAACTACAGCACAGCGGAGCGCAGAAGTCCGTCGATCAACGGTTTATACCACGAAAGGCGAAGCTATCCATGCCTGACCGGGACCAACATAACATAACCAAACGCAGCATAACTCAACCCAACGCGCCGGGATGCTATTACTGGCATCCCCAGAGTCGAACAGAGCATCGTAGAGCAATGTTGGGCGTAGAAACCCTCCGAGTATTGGTGTATAGCACAAAAGCCAAAGGTGTCCTTCCCAACCTGACCAAGCAAGACGTAACCAATCATGACACGACTCACCCTAATGTGCCGCGACCGCTATGACTGTCCTCCCTAGAGCCAAGCTGAACATATGAGAGAAGAGTAGAGGGCAGGAATCCGTAGAATCGCTTTGCATAGCACAATAGTCGGAGTTACCCCATCCTAACGTAGCCAAACGTAACACAACGGAACGTAGCTTAACTGAACCGATTGTGCAGACACCTTTCTTGCCGGCCACCACAGCGCCAAGCGGAATATACTAGGCGACAGAGGAACGCATAAATCCACCGGACAACAGTGTACACCACGTAAGCCAAAGCTATCCAAACATAACCCAGACTAACATATCCCAACCAAACGTAGCCTAACACTACCTGAAGTGCCGAGGTGACTATTACTGGCGTCGCCATGTCGTGCAGAGTATATTAAAGCAATGTAAAGCGCAGAAATCCACCGGACAGCATTGTACAGCACAAAACTGGAAGATCGATGCTGTACACAAAAGTCGATGCTGTCCTATCCTAACCTATACAAACGTAACATAACTGAACGTAGCCTAACGCAACCTTATGTGGCGAGACCACTATTACTGTCCCCTAGAGCCGAGATGAGCATAGTAGAACAACCTAGAGCGTAGAAATCCTCCGGATAGCAGTGCACAGCAGTGGATTTTATCGTATCCTAACCTGTCCAATCTTAATAGAACCAATCGCACCTAACTCAACACAACGTGCCTGGATCACTATTTTTGGCATCCAAAGAGACAAGCAGAACATAGTAGAGCACATTAGAGAGCATAAAGCCACCAAACCGAACCTGACCCAACCAAACCAAATGTAGACAGACTGAACTTAAGGTACGGCGACCGCTATTCTCGGCCGTACCACTGTCGAGCAATGTATATAAGGGCACAGTAGAGCGCGGGAATCAATCGAATAGCAGTGTATACCACGAATGCCGTATCTAATCATACATACCAAAGGCAACGTATCCTAACCAAACGTAACATAACTCAACCTAACTTACCGAGACCACCATTGCTGGCCTCCCCACAGCCACGTGGAGCATATTAGAGCACATCGGAGCGTAGAAATCGACCGCATTGCAGTGTATTGCGCAAAAGTAAGAGACATGCTGACTGAAACTAGCCTACCCGAACCAAGCGAAACGTAACATAACCGAAACAAACGTACCGCGGCCACTACTACTGGCGTCCCCAGCGACAAGCAGAATGTGATAGAGAACAATAGAGCACAGAAGTCCCCCGGATAGCAGTATATAGCACAAGGGTCAAAGCCATACTAACCAAACTTAACCTAACATAGCCTAACCGAACGTAATATAACCCAATCAAACGTGCCACGACCGCTACTGTTGGCCTTCCCAGAGACAATCCGATACTAATAGAGCAATGCATAGCTCAGATATCGATCGGAGAGCAGTGTAAAGCACAAAAGTCAACGCTATCCAAGCCAAACGATTCCTAACCTAGCCAAGCCTACCGTGATATATCCCACCCAAACGTGACACGAAGTTATTGCTGGACTCTACAGGGACAAGGGGAACATATTAGGGCACAGTAGAGCGCAGAAATCCACCGTATAACGGTTTATAGCACAGAACACAATGCTATCCTACCCCAACCTATCCTAGCGTAACATAACCATACGCAATGGATGTTAAACTAAGTTGCCGGGAACACTATTACTGGCTTCCCCAGAGACAACAAGAGCGTGCAATAACACAGTAGAACGCAGAAATCCACCGAAAAACGGTCTATACCTCGTAAGTCGAGGATACCCAGACCAAATCCGGACAAACATAGCCTAACCAAACGTAGCCTAACTAAACCTAACGTGGCGAGACCAGTATTACTGGCCTCCCCATACGCAAGCAGAGTATAGTATAGCACTGTGGAGAACAGTAATCGATCGAATTGCAGTGTATGGTACTAAAGCCAAAGCTATGCTGTCCTAACCAAACCTAACGTAGCACTGCCAAACGTAGCCTAACTAAACATAACGTGCCGAGACTACTACTGCTGGCACCCCAGAGCCAACCATGGTATGTTAGACCGATGTAGAGCGCCGAAATCCACCGAATAGCAGTGTATAGCATAAAGGATAGAGGTATCCTGTCCTAACCAAGCCAAACGTAACATAAGCGAACGTTACCCAACAAAACCTAACGCGGCCTGAACACAATTTCTGGCCTCCCCAAAGCAAAACAGAGAATATTCGATAACAGTAGGGCGCAGCGATCCACAGAATATCAGTGTATGGCACACAAGTCAAAGCTATCCTTTCCTAAACCAACAAAACTTGTCTTAACCAACCGTGTGCCTAGACTGCTATTACTGAGCTCCCCAGATAAAAGCAGAACATATTATAGCACAGTAGAGCGCAGAAGTACCGAGCAACAGTGTTTAGCGCAAAAGTTAATGCCATCGTTTCCTAGCCTAACAAATTGTAACATATACAAACGTAATACATCACGAAATAACAGTCAGTGGAGCGATGAATTCTACCGAATAACTGTTTATAGCACAAATGTCAAAGCTATCCAGACCTAACGAAGCGTAGCATAACCTACCCGAACGTTTCCTAACTCAACCCAACGTGCCGTAACGACTATTGCTGGCTCCCGAGTGTAGCACAGAGCATAGTAGATCGTTGTAGAGCGTAGAAATCCACCGAAGAGTGATGTACAGCACAGAAGTCTGAGCTATCCAATCCTAACCTATCCAAATGTAACATAGACATACGTAATAGATATCAAGCTAAGGAGCCGAGACCACTATTACTGGCCTCCCCAGAGCCAACTAGAACATACCATAGCACAGTAGAGTGTAGAATTCAACTGTACAGCAGTGTATAACGCAAAAGTTAAAGAAATACTATCCTCACTTGACCAAACGTAACGTATCTGGACGTAACATAAAAAAATTTATCGTACCACGACCACCATTTCTGGAATTCCCAGTGCGGAGGAGTGTATACTAGATCACTGTAGATCGCAGTAATCCACCGCATTGGATTGTGTAGCACAAGGGTCGAAGATATCCAAACCTAACATTTCCTAACCTCACCCATCCGAACGTAGCCTAACTAAGCATAACATGCCTAGGCCCCTACTGCTGGCATCCCCAGAGACAATTGGATGCTAGCAGAACAACGCAGAGCGCAGACATCGACCGAAAAGCGGTGTATAGCAGAAATGTCAAAGCAAACCCTACCAAATTTAACCCAACCTAACCTACCAAAACGTACCATAACGCTGCCTAACGAGCCGCGACCACCATTGGTGGCATCCCCACGGACAAGCAGATTACGATGGAGGACATTAGAGCGCAGAGGTCCATAGAATATCTGTGTTGAGCACAAAAATCAAAGCTATCCAAACCTGACCCAACATAACCATACCTAACCAAACGTAATCTAACTAAACCTATCGTGCGGTGATCAGTATTTCTGGCTGCCACAGAGACAAAGAGAACCTGTCGGAGTAGAGGAGAGCGCCGAAATCCGTAGGCCGCAGGATATAGCAGAATAGTCAATGCTACCCTAATCATAGAACAAACTAAACATAAACAAATGTGACTTAATTCAAGCGAATGAGCCGCGGCCTCCATCTCAGCCCTCCCCAGAGCAAAGTAAAACATACAAGATCACAGTTAATCGCAGAAATCCACTGAAAAGCAGTTTATGCTACAAAAGTCATAGCTATCCGTGCCTGACCTATCCAAACATAACATAACTAAACGTAACCTAACTTGGCCTAACGTGCCTAGAACAGTATTTCTGAACACCCCGGTGCCAAGCAGAACATATCAGAGGAGGTGCAGCGCATGAACCCATAGAATCCCTGTGTATCGCAAATGTCAGTGCCATCCGA
>NW_016924047.1:22732-28133 GCF_001483705.2 Eufriesea mexicana
CTGTCCTAACCAAGCCAAACGTAACATAAGCGAACGTTACCCAACAAAACCTAACGCGGCCTGAACACAATTTCTGGCCTCCCCAAAGCAAAACAGAGAATATTCGATAACAGTAGGGCGCAGCGATCCACAGAATATCAGTGTATGGCACACAAGTCAAAGCTATCCTTTCCTAAACCAACAAAACTTGTCTTAACCAACCGTGTGCCTAGACTGCTATTACTGAGCTCCCCAGATAAAAGCAGAACATATTATAGCACAGTAGAGCGCAGAAGTACCGAGCAACAGTGTTTAGCGCAAAAGTTAATGCCATCGTTTCCTAGCCTAACAAATTGTAACATATACAAACGTAATACATCACGAAATAACAGTCAGTGGAGCGATGAATTCTACCGAATAACTGTTTATAGCACAAATGTCAAAGCTATCCAGACCTAACGAAGCGTAGCATAACCTACCCGAACGTTTCCTAACTCAACCCAACGTGCCGTAACGACTATTGCTGGCTCCCGAGTGTAGCACAGAGCATAGTAGATCGTTGTAGAGCGTAGAAATCCACCGAAGAGTGATGTACAGCACAGAAGTCTGAGCTATCCAATCCTAACCTATCCAAATGTAACATAGACATACGTAATAGATATCAAGCTAAGGAGCCGAGACCACTATTACTGGCCTCCCCAGAGCCAACTAGAACATACCATAGCACAGTAGAGTGTAGAATTCAACTGTACAGCAGTGTATAACGCAAAAGTTAAAGAAATACTATCCTCACTTGACCAAACGTAACGTATCTGGACGTAACATAAAATGACGTAACATAAAAAAATTTATCGTACCACGGCCACAACTGCTGGAATCCCCAGAGTCGAGCAGATTACAATAGAGGAATGTAGAGCGCAGAAAGTCATTAAATAGTAATGTATAACACGAAAGTCAAAGATAACCATACCTAACCCGCACAAACCTAACATTACCAAACGTAACCTAACTCAGCCTAACGCTCCACGACCACCATTTCTGGAATTCCCAGTGCGGAGGAGTGTATACTAGATCACTGTAGATCGCAGTAATCCACCGCATTGGATTGTGTAGCACAAGGGTCGAAGATATCCTAACCTAACATTTCCTAACCTCACCTATCCGAACGTAGCCTAACTAAGCATAACATGCCTAGGCCCATACTGCTGGCATCCCCAGAGGCAATTGGATGCTAGCAGAGCAACGCAGAGCGCGACATCGACCGAAAAGCGGTGTATAGCAGAAATGTCAAAGCAAACCCTACCAAATTTAACCCAACCTAACCTACCAAAACGTACCATAACGCTGCCTAACGAGCCGCGACCACCATTGGTGGCATCCCCACGGACAAGCAGATTACGATGGAGGACATTAGAGCGCAGAGGTCCATAGAATATCTGTGTTGAGCACAAAAATCAAAGCTATCCAAACCTGACCCAACATAACCATACCTAACCAAACGTAATCTAACTAAACCTATCGTGCGGTGATCAGTATTTCTGGCTGCCACAGAGACAAAGAGAACCTGTCGGAGTAGAGGAGAGCGCCGAAATCCGTAGGCCGCAGGATATAGCAGAATAGTCAATGCTACCCTAATCATAGAACAAACTAAACATAAACAAATGTGACTTAATTCAAGCGAATGAGCCGCGGCCTCCATCTCAGCCCTCCCCAGAGCAAAGTAAAACATACAAGATCACAGTTAATCGCAGAAATCCACTGAAAAGCAGTTTATGCTACAAAAGTCATAGCTATCCGTGCCTGACCTATCCAAACATAACATAACTAAACGTAACCTAACTTGGCCTAACGTGCCTAGAACAGTATTTCTGAACACCCCGGTGCCAAGCAGAACATATCAGAGGAGGTGCAGCGCATGAACCCATAGAATCCCTGTGTATCGCAAATGTCAGTGCCATCCGAGCCCAGCCATGGCCAAAGGTAACTTAATCAAACAAAGCTTGATTCAACGCAACGAGTTGCGACCACTATTGCTGGACACACCAGGTCCAAGCAGAATATAGTACAGCGCAGTAGAGCGCAGAAATCCACCGAAAATGGTGTATACCACGAAAATCAATGCTATCCACAAATAACCCAAATAAACGTAACTAAGACAAACGTAGCCTCACTCAGCCTAACGTGCCCAGACGACCATTGTTGCCTTCCTCAGAGGCAAGCAGAACATATTACAGGAGAGTAGTACGCAGGGGTCCATAGGATCGCAGTGCATGGCACAATAGTCGAAGCTACACTGTCCCAACATAGCCAAACGTAACATAACCGAACGTTGCCTATCTCGAACTGACGTGCCGAGACAACTATTACTGTCACACACAGAGTCGAATAGAGCGTGGTAGAGCACAGTAGAGCGTGGAAACACACCGAACAGCAAAGTATATCGCAAAGTCAATGATACCCTAACCTAACCAAGCATAGACTAACTAGACCCAACGAGCCGAGCTCTCTAGTGCTGGCCTCCCCAGAGCCAAGCAGATCATATTAGAGCACGGTAGAGCGAAGGAATCCATCGAACAGCAGTGTGCAGCACAAGAGTCATGAGAAACCTGCCCTAACCTAGCAAATCGTTACACTAACGAACGTAACCAAACTCAACCAAACGTGACGCCACCGCAATGCTGCCGCCGACACCCAGATGCAAGCAGAACATGTTAGAGGACAGTAAACCCCAGAAATCCATAGAAACGCCGTGCATAGCACAGCAGTCGAAACTACCGTATCCCAAAATAACCAAACGTAGCATAACCCAAAAGCAAAGCAGAATATATAAGAGCACGGTGGAATGCATATATCCACTGAACAACAGCGTATACCACGTATGCCGAAGCAACTCAACCCCAACCCAGACTAACATAACCCAACAGAACGTAACCAAACTCAAACTGACATGCCGAGACCACTACTACTGGCCTCACGATAGCCAAGCAGAGTATAGTAGAGCAATGTAGGATGCTGAAATGGACCGAATAGCAGCGCCAAGCACAGTATAGTCACAGTAGAGTCAAGGCTCTCCCGACCGTACGTATCCAAACCTTGCCAGACCGAACGCAACATTGCTCAACCTACATTGCCGCCACAAGCGTTCCTGGTTTCCGCAGTTACAAGCAGAGGGATGCAGCGCACAACACAGCGCAGGAGCCCATAGAATCACATTGTATGGCAGAAAAATCAAAGCTGTAGGAACCTTACCCATGCTAACACAAACAAGCTCAACGTAACTTAACTCTACCTAACATGACGCGGACACGAACTCCGGCCACCCCAGTGCAGAGCAGAGCACATTGGAGCACAGTAGAGTGGAAAAATCCACCGAAAAGCATTATGTAGCACAAAAGTGAAAGGCAACCTCTCCTAACCCAACCAACCGTTGCACTGCCAAACGTAACAGAACAAAGCCTACCGTGCTGCCACCAATATTGCAGGCATCGCTAGAGCATAGCAGAATGTATCAGAGGAGAGTGGGGCGCAGGAATCCATAGAATCGCAGTGCACGGCAGAGAAGTAAGAGGTATCCAATCCTAACCCAAACCACCATAACATAACCTTACGTAGACAAACTCAACGTAGCGTGCCGTGAACAACACTGATGGCCTCCCCAGGGTTTAGCAGTTTAGAGTAGAGCACAGCGGAACGCAAGAATCCGACGAATGTCTGCGTGTAGCACGAAAGTCAAAGCGATCCTAACCAAACACTTCCTAACCTAACCTATCCGAACGTAACCGAACTCAAGCTAACGTGCCACGACCACTATTTCTGGCCTCCCGGAAGTCGAGCAACGTATAGTAGTGCAATGTAGAGTGCCGAAATCCACCGAATAGCAGTTTATAGCACAGAAGTCAAAGAAACCCTAACCCAACATGATCTAACCTAACCTAACACAACGTAGAATAACTAGTCCCAACGAGCCGAGACACTATTGCTGTACTTCCCAGAGCCAAGCAGAACATTGTAGAGAACAGTACAGCGGAGAAATCACCGAATAGCAGTGTATAACGCAAAAGTCGATGCCATAATAACCAAACGTAACCTAACATAACGTAACCAGGCGTAACCTAACATAACATAACCAAGCGTAACCAAACACAAGCTATATTGCCACGACCGCTATGGCTGGTCTGCCCGGCGCAGAGCAGAGTACAGTAAAGAAACGAGGGGCGCAGGAATCCACCGAACAGCAGTTTATATCCAAACGTCAATGATATCCTATCCTAACATAACCAAACTTAACCTAACCAAAGGAACATAACTCAACCTAACGTGCCGAGAGCACCATTGCCGGCCTCCCCAGCGCCAAGCAATGCATATTAAAGCACAGAAGAGTGCAGGATTTCACCGAATTGCAGTTTATAGCAGAAAAGCCCCAGCTATCTTGTCCTTGCCTAACAAAACGTAACAGATTCGAACGTAGCGTTGCCCAACATGACGTGCTACGACCGCTACTGCTGGCCTCATGAGAGCTAAGCAGATTATATGAGAGCAATATGGAACGCTGAAATGGTCCGAAGAGCTGTGTACAGCTAAAAAGCAAAAATATTCCTACCAAACCTAACCAAGCCTATCTGAGCCATACGTAACATAACTCAGCCTTACGTGCCAAGAACACTGTTCCTGGCATCCACAGAGACAGGCAGGTTGCGATAGCGCACGGAAGAGCACAGAAGTCCATAGGACTGCAAAGTGTAACACGAAAGTCGAAGTTGCACTAACATCACTGTACGTAACCCAATCCAGCCAAACGTAATTTATCTCAACCTATCGTGCCACGACCATTATTGTTGTCCTCCCTGGCAACGCAGGAAGTATTAGGGAAGAGTAGGGCGCAGAAATACACAGAACCGCAGTGTATCGCAGAAAAATCGAAGGTATCCAAACGTTACCAATGCTAACGTAAACTAGCCAAACGTAATCGAACGAAACATAACGTGCCGCGGGCACTGTTTCTGGCCTCCGCGGGGCCAAGCAGAACGTTCTACAGGAGAATAAGGCGCAGAAATCCATAGAATGCAGCGTGCAGCAGAAGAGTCAAAGATATCCAAACCTTACACAAACAAACGTAACCTAACCTAACGTAGCGAAACACAACGAAACGCGCCGCGGACACTATTTCCGGCCTCCCCAGGGTCTATCGGATTAGAGTAGAGCGAAGTGGAGGACGGGAATCCACCGAAAAACTGCGTATAGCACAAAGATCAATGATATCTTAACTTACCCAGGCCGAAGCTAGCCCAACCAATCGTAGAGTAACTAAACATAACATGCCGCGACCACTATTTCTGGCTTCCTCAGTGCGAACCAGAATATACCACAACACAGCTGACAGTAGAAGTCCACCAGATAGCAGCGTATTACGTGAAAGTCGAAC
>NW_016924048.1:0-2288 GCF_001483705.2 Eufriesea mexicana
CACATACATCCGTCCATACATACATCCATCCATACACCCATACATCCATACATTCATACATCCGTACATATATACATCCATGCATCCATAAATTCGTACGTCCGTCCAACCATCCCTCAATCAATCCATACATCCATCCATCTATACAAGCACCCGTCCGTACATTCACCCATCCACACATCTATCCATACATAGATCCATATATATGTACATCCACACATCCATACGTACGCACATCCATACCTCCACACATCCATACATCCATCAATGCGTCCAATCATACAGCAATACATCCATACATACATCCATACGAACATCCACATATCCGTACATACACCCATTCACACATCCGTACATACATCCATGCATATATCCGTACATACATCCATACCCACACCCATGCTTACATCCGTAGATATATACTTACATACAACCGTTCATACATCCATGCGTCCATCGATACATGCATCCATACATACGATCTTCCACACACGCATCCATGCATCCATACATAGATTCTTACATACATCCATACATACATCCATTCATACATCCACACAAACGTCCATACATACATACATGCATACACCCATGCTTAGATCCATACATACATCAATACATACTTCCATACATACTCCCATACATACAACCATACATACATGCATACATACACCCTTACATAAATCCGATCTTCCGTCCACCCTCCCATCCATCCATCCACACACACGTCCATAAATCCATGCATCCGTACAACCATACATTCGTATATCCATATATTGATACATACCTACATCCATACATAAATATCTCAAATACATCCATACATTAAAACATACATACATACATACATCCATACATACATACGTACATCCATAACTGCATCCATCCGTACATCCGTCCATCCATACCTCAATCCATCCATACATCCATCTATCGATACTGCCACCAATCCATACATCCATCCAACCATACATCCACCCATCCATACATCGATCGTTCCATACATCCATAAATCTATACATCGATCGATCCATACATCCAATAGTCCATACATCAAGCCACCAGTCCATCCATCCATCCAGACATTAATACATATATCAATACATACATCCACAAATACACCCATACTTACAACCATACAAACATCCATACATACATCCATGCATTCATCCATACATTCATCCATACAAACATCCTTAAATACATCCATGCATACATCCATACATTCAGCCATACAAACATCCATACATTCACCCGTTCTTCTGTCCATCCACACATCCGTTCATCCACCCACACATCCATACATCCATGCATCCGTACAACCATACATTCGAACGTCCATACATCGATACATTCATACATCCCTACATACATAACTCAAATACATTAAAACATCCATGCATACACACATCCACACATACATACGTCCATCCATCCGTACATCTATCCATCCATACATCCATCCATCCATACATCCATCCATCCATACTTCCTTACATCCACACACCCATACACCCATAAATGCATGCAACCATACACACATCCTTCCATACATAAATCCATACATTCATTCATACATCGATACATAAACCCATACGCTCACCCATACGTAAATGCATAGATACGTCCGTACATACATCCATACATACATCCATACGTCCACCCATACGTACAACCGTACATTCGCCCTCCCATACACGCACCCATACATCCATGCATCCATTCACCCATCCACAACACCATCTAACTATACATCCATCCATCCATACATCCATACATATATACATCCATACATCCATACAACCGTAGATCCGTTCATCCATACCTGCTTCGATCCATACATCCGTCCATCCATACCTATATCCATCCATACACCCATCTATCGATACATCCACCGATCCATACATCCATACAACAATCCATCCATCCATCCGTCCATACATCCATACATACGTCAGTACATACATCCATACATACACCAGTACATTCATCCATACATACATCCATACATACATCCTTCCATACGCCCATACATACACACGTACATACATCCATTCAAACATCCATACATACGTCCATACATACATCAATACATACATCCGTCCACACATCCATACAACAGTACATCCGTCCATCCACACCTCAAACCGTCCATACGTCCGTCCATCCATACAACCACTCATCCATACATATATCCATTCATACTTCCACGTTTCTACACATCGATCCATCCATACATCCACCCATCCATACATCCATCGAACAATACGTCCATCGATCCATACGAA
>NW_016924049.1:0-685 GCF_001483705.2 Eufriesea mexicana
TGTTCCGTTTGGCTGGGTTAGGTTTGTCTAGCTCAGACTTTTCCTGATATACACTGCGATTATGTGGATTTCTGCCGTGTATTCTCCAGTAATGCGTTCTGCTTCGCTCTGCGGAGGCCAGCAATTGTGGTCGCGGCACGTTAGGTTGAATTAGGTTATGCTCGGCTATGTTACGGTTGGCCATGTTAGGAGAGGATAGCAATGACTTTAGTGCTATTGTCTGTTATTAGGTGTTTTTTGCGCCCTACGGTGCTCTAATACTTTCAGCTTGGCTCTGGCAAGGCCAACAATAGTGGTCTTGGCACGTTATGTTGAGTCATCTTACGTTCAGATAGGTTAGATTACGCTGCATTAGATTAGGATATTTATGACTTCTGTGCTACGCACTGCCATTGTATGGCCTTCTGCTCTCTTCTGTTCGCTAATATGCTCTGATTGGCGCTGTGGAGGGCAGGAATAGTGGACTCGGCATGTTAGCTTCAGTTAGGCGGCGTTCGTTTAGACTACGTTTGGTTGGGTTAGGAATGGATAGCTCAGACTTTTGCGCTATACAATGCTATTTGGTGGATTTCAGCGCTCTACTGCTTTCTAAGTTTCCCTGCTTGGATCTGGGAATGCTTGTAATTGTGGCCGCGGCGCGTTATGCTGTGGTAGGTTACTTTCGGTTTGGTTACGTTTGTAAGGG
>NW_016924050.1:0-516 GCF_001483705.2 Eufriesea mexicana
TCCCTATTCATTTTCCTTTATATTCTTATCATCTTCAGCATCACCTATTTTATAGTTTTGTACATTCCTCGGTTCCTTTTTTGTATCACTCAATGTATTTTTTATCCTTTTCTTCATTACTCTGAAAATATAAATATAAGAGACAGCAGTCAATAAAAATTCCTACTTTCTATAACATAGTTATAATGTAAACAATAAACTAACTCTTTCTCTTTCTTTACAACTTCTAATACTTCTTGAGTTTTTACTTCGGCGTCACTTTCCCAATCGCTACTGCGGCCTTCCTTCCTTTTTTTATTTGCAAGTCCAGATGGTTCAACAGCTGTTTGCGAGCTTAATTTTGGATCAGTTAAATGATCATGAGCTGATTTGCCCTTACCAGTAAACTTTTTATTTAATATCACAGATTCTTCTTCATCTTCCTTTGCTTCTCCACCAAATGATAAAAGATTCAAATCTCTGTAACACAATTTTTCGTTGTAAAGAACAATACTATCAGGACTAAATTCTGCAAAC